>NC_041389.1:416535687-416561307 GCF_002162155.2 Triticum dicoccoides | reverse complement strand
CTTCCTTCGCAGCTAAGGGTTGTGATTACTGCGAAAAGCCGGATACACTCCTTTTTACAGAGGAAAGCTGATGTGTATTCTTTGAGGAACCCGCCTTGCAATGCCGAAGACAATCTGAGCACCGAACATATCAACATTGAAGACTGGTTCAGGGGCTACTGTGGGAGTCCTAGATTCGGGGGTCCTCGGGCGTTAGGTCTACTGATGTGGGCCGGACTAATGGGCCGCCAAGATACAAGACCGAAGATCCTCTCCCGTATCCGGTGGGGACTCTTGCATTTGTGGATGGCAAGTATATGTGTGTGATATGTTATTCCTTTCTGGAAAACCGACTTTGTACAAACCCTAAGCCCCTCCGGTGTCTATATAAACTGGAGGGTAGAACGGAGGCAGGATCACAACATTGCTAGGCTAGCTATCTAGGGTTAGCCAAACCAATCTCGTGGTACATCAAATCTTGTAACCCCTATACCCTCGAATATAATCAAGCAGGAGTAGGGTTTTACCTCCATTAAGAGGGCCCAAACCTGGGTAAACATTGTGTCCCTTCCCCATTGTTATTATTGATCCTCAGACATACACCTTGGGGCCCCCTACTTGAGATCTGCCGCTTTTAACACCGATAGCCCCAAGATGGGATCTCACGGGTACAAAAGGTTGCGGCGGTGGAGAAGTGGTTTCGTGGCTCTCCCTGATGTTTTTAGGGTATAAGAGTATATATATAGGCGAAAGAACTAGGTCGGTGGAGCTACGAAGGGCCCACGAGGGTGGGGGCGCGCCTACCCCCCCCCCCCCTGGGCGTGCCCTCATACCTTGTGGCCTCCTCATCACGTCTTCGAATTCATCTCCAAGTCTTCTGGTTTGCTTTCGGTCCAAGAAAGATTATCGTGAAGGTTTCATTCTGTTTGGACTCCGTTTGGTATTCCTTCTCTGCAAAACTCTAAAATAGGCAAAAAAACAGAAACTGACATTGGGCCCTCGGTTAATAGATTAGTCCCAAAAATAATATAAAAGTGCATATTAAAGCCCATTAAACATCCAAAACGGACAATATAATAGCATGGAACAATAAAAAATTATAGATACGTTGGAGACTTATCATGCATAAGTAAAGGGCTCAGATAAGAGATAACCGAGGCACGTGGAGACGACTATGTATCCCAAAGTTCACACCCTTGCGGATGCTAATCTTCGTTTGGAGCGGTGTGGAGGCACAATGCTCCCCAAGACGCCACTAGGGCCACTGCAATCTCCTCAGGCCCTCGCACAATGCAAGATGTCGTAATTCCGCTAAGGGACCCTTGAGGGCGGTCATCGAACTCGTACAAATGGCAACCCTTGAGGGCGATCACCGAACCCGTACACTTTGGCAAACCTTGGGGCGGTCACCGAAAGCCGTACAAATTGCCCGGGGCGATCTACACAACCTAATTGGAGACCCCGATGCTTGTCTCAGATCTTTGCACCACAATTATTAAGCTCCGCGACACCACCAACCGTCTAGGGCGCCAAGGCACCCAAGAGGAACAAGCTCTAAGGTACCAAGCACCCAAGAGTAACAAGCTACTCAACTTTCACCTCCACGTATCACCATGGAGAACTCAAACCGATGCACCAAATGCAATGCCAAGGGCACACAGAGTGCCCAAGTCCTTCTCTCCCAAATCCCACCACAACAACTAATGCTATGGACGAAAATGAGAGGAAGAATGAAGAAGAGAACACAAAGAACTCCAAGATCTAGATCCAAGGGGTTTCCCTCACATAGAGGAGAAAGTGAATGGTAGAAATGTGGATCTAGATCCCCTTTCTCTTTTCCCTCAAAACTAGCAAGAATCCATGGAGGGGTTGAACGATAGCAAGCTCAAAGAAGGTCTACAATGGGGGAAGAACATGAGCTCAAGTTATTAGGACCATTGGGGAAGAAGGCCCCCTTAAACAGGCACCCCCGAATCCAACCATTATGCCGTGCACAACAGTCAGAAAAACATGAATAGTAGATCTGCTAGAGAGGTAGTACCGCTCGGGGGAGAGGTAGTACTGCTCGGTACCGCTCAGAGAGGTTCTACCGCTCTACTACCGCTCAAGCGGGTTGGGTAACAGAAGCAAAAAATAAGCAGAAGTGGAAGCGGTATTGGTTAGCGGAAGCACCGCCTAAGCAGTATTGATGCTCGGGGCAGAGGTACTACCGATTGAGAGGTACTACCACTCTACTACCACTCACACTGAAAAACTTCCCACGCAAAATAGAAGGCG
The DNA here is from genome assembly GCF_002162155.2 of Triticum dicoccoides. Taxonomy (NCBI): domain Eukaryota; kingdom Viridiplantae; phylum Streptophyta; class Magnoliopsida; order Poales; family Poaceae; genus Triticum; species Triticum dicoccoides. The sequence goes on along the minus strand of NC_041389.1, from coordinate 416,559,051 downwards.
CAAGAAAACTAGAACTGTCATAACTTCTACATATGAGCTCTGAATTGAGCAAACTCAAGCTTGTTGGATAGATGACAATGAGTACTATCCAACAGCGGTATGCCTAAGATATAGAGGAGTGGAACCTCCAACCGAGAAGAACCGGCATAACCTCCAATGTTGAAAACATCATAGCGATGCATGTGAACTCCGTTTTTGATGAACTCGAGCTGGTGATACGTCTCCAACGTATCTATAATTTTTGATTACTCCATGCTGTTATATTATCATTCTTTGATGTTTTACAATCATTTTATACCAACTTTATATCATTTTTGGGACTAACCTATTGACATAGTGCCCAGTGTCATTTGCTGTTTTTTGCTTGGTTTTTACTTCGCAGAATATCAGTACCAAACGGAGTCCAAATGCAGCAAAACTTTTTGGAGAATTTTGATGGACCAGAAGCAACATCATGGGCTAGAGAAGTACCAGAGGGGTGCCCCAAGGGGGGCACAACCCACCTGGGCGTGCCTGGGGGCCCAGACACGCCCTGGTGGGTTGTGCCCACCTCGGTGGCCTCCCACACTGCCTCTTCGACCTACAAATTCTCAAATATTCCAGAACCCCCAAAAATAACCCTAGGTCAGAAGATCCTCCACCGCAAGCCTCTGTAGCCATGAAAAACCAATCTAGACCCTGTTTCGGCACTCCGACGGAGGGGGAAATCATCACCGGTGGCCATCTTCATCATCCCGGCGGCCACCATGATGAGGAGGGAGTAGTCCACCCTCGGGGCTGAGGGTTTGTACCAGTAGCTATGTGTTTAATCTCTCTATCTCTCTCTCTCGTGTTATTGAGATGGCACGATCTTGATGTATCGCGGGCTTTGTTAATATAGTTGGATCATATGGTGTTTCTCCCTCTCTATCTTATTGTGATGAATAGAGTTTTCCCTTTGAGATTTCGTTTTATCGGATTGAATACTTTTATGGATTTGAGAGCACTTTATATATGCCTTGCATATGAATACCCATGGTGACAATGGGGTATTATATTGATTCACTTGATATGTGTTTTGGCATTCAACTCGCGGATCCCCGAGGTGACATTGGGGTAATCTATGCATAGGGGTTGATGCACGTTCTCGTCTTTGTTTCTCCGGTAGAAATCTTCGGGCACTCTTTGAGGTTCTTTGTGTTGGATTGAGTATTATGAATCTGAATTTGTTTTGGTGTTATTTTAGTATGAACTCTTGATAGATCGAATGAAAAGATTAACTTAGTGTTATTTTACTATGAACTCTTGATAGATCGATCAGAAAGAATAACTTGGTGTTATTTTAGTACAAACTCTTGGATAGATCGATCGGAAAGAATAGCTACAAACAATTTCTTCTTATGTTCTTTGCTAGATAAGAACTTTGGAGTGATTCTTCATTGCACGTTGAGGGATGGTTATGTGATCCAATTATATTAGCATTGTTGAGAGATTGCACTAGAGAAAGTACGGACCCTAGGCCTCATTTTCAAGCATTGCAATACAGTTTGTTCTTTGTTCTATCACTTTCTATCTTGCTTTTTTTTATTTATTCAAGTTATAAAAATATATTTCTACCATCCATATTACACTTTTATCACCATCTCTTCGTCGAACTAGTGCACCTATACAATTTGCCATTGTATTGGGTGTGTTGGGGACGCAAGAGACATTTTGTTATTTGGTTGCAGGGTTGTTTGAGAGAGACCATCTTCATCCTACGCCTCCCACGGATTGATAAACCTTAGGTCATCCACTTGAGGGAAAATTGCTACTATCCTACAAAACTCTGCGATTGGAGGCCCAACACGAGCCTACAAGAATAAAGTTGTGTAGTAGACATCCGCTTGTCATGAAGATGACCATAATCCCTAAAACTCACCAAGATAAATATCAAACAAGAACTAAGAAATATGATACAAGGATGCAATGGTTTGATCCCTCTATGAACGATACGATCAAGCTACTCATCGAGAGCCCCCCTTTATAGTACAGCAACCGGTCCTATAACCTGGTCTCTCAACTAGTACCATGAGACCGCTAAAACATAAACCTATCAAGGGCAAACCTTTGGTTTGCACATAGTCCACTTGAGCTAGATGATGATGATCTTGATTCCCTCAAGTTGGACCACCTTTCTTGATTGCGTTGGCTCGACGAAGACTAGTTGCTTGCTCCCCCATACTTCACAATGGGTGAGCCACTCTTCGGCAAGTTTTCACAAGTCCATTGACACCACAATGGACGGCAAGCTTCAAGGATGATCTCTTTGTGATGCTCCACTTGAACTTGCCACTGGTGCAGCAAGGTGTTATACAAACGGTTTTTAACCCCTTTCCATGGCAGCATTTTGAACCGTCGCCAAGTGAGTGATTGTGATAGGGGGCTCCTTCCCACATGACCCAGAAACCGTCGGGGATAGGGAGCCTTTATGCATACAGTTATCCCTATAAAACTATTTCTGATATCTCCATTATCCAAAACGCTTCGTCCTTGCAACTCGTTTGTGCTCGCATTGCCATCGCAGTTGATATTCTGTGGTGCTACGTTTATGATGCGCAACCCATCACAAAATTTCATGATTATAGAACATGTAATATAAGTAGACAATCACACACATTCACTTTTCCCAAACCGTATGTGATTCGGCGTAAGAGTGCATACAGTTGTCCCTATAAAACTATATGTGAAGCTTGAATACATCACACACGATTCATCTGTCATACCCGCGTCGGATGAAGACCTATCACACGCGTTCTTCTATGACCAAATGTTTGTGATGTGCACAACATCATAAATAGTCCATAATTGCCAAACGTGTGTGAGAAGGTGAATTTCGCAAACATTTAATAAGGAGGAACAGTGTGTGATGCTGTTGTTAATTGCACACGTTTTCCTTGGCTGATCATGTGTGTAGTAGAGATTGATCGCACACGTAGTGGATCCGAGAAATGTGTCTAATCTCAACGTCTATTGCAGACGTTTCGATTTTGCAAACCGTGTGCACTGTAATCCCTAATTTATCCCTAATTTAAAAACCACATATTTTGAATTTCAAAGTAGGCAATCACCTATTTCATATCAAACCATGTTTATTACAAATATAGGTTCAACCATGAATGCATAATTTGATCCACAGGTACATATACTGAAGAACTACATAAGCACCAAGTAAAGAATGATGCACCACAGTTGTACTAAAGATCGTAAACAGAGAGGTGAAAGACATTCTGGTTGCTGGAGAAGGTGAAGCGGAATGCCCATATTGTGCCCTCCTCCATGTGTAATGCGCGCATGACTCTAGGCTAACCCGTTGTGATGGTTGCCGGTCCATCCTTCACTGTTTTCATTAGGACTTCTCGATGCTCATTGTAGTCTGGATGAAATACTTTAACCTTCATTGTGTGTCCACCAACCATCTACTTTGCGAGGTAATCTTTAGTAAACTACTTCGGGAACCATTGCGAACGAAAAAGATTCAGATATTGTTGTCTAACACCTCATTATGGGCTATAAAAGGAGAAGGTTGGAGAGTTTGTAGTTACCATCCTACAACACAATCTTGTGTTGGATAGAGCATAAACAAATAATTTTCTTGCCACCGTTCGTATCTTTTTGATAATAATCCTTATCAGTTTCCTCACTTGATGCTTGTTCATGAATATCTCATTGCCCCATATGCAAAAAGGGTCGATGTGTGGATCCTTGCGAAGGGCATATGTACCTACAAGCAACAAGTCAATATTAGAAGCTAACAAGTGTCCAGGCCTAGATCTATATGCACTATATTATGGAACGGTAGCAGAGGTACAAGCCGAGGGATGAAACTAACCTCGGCGGAAAATGGTGGCCACTCACGTTGTTGCCCTGCATAAGTAGTGGAAAGGCATGATAAGTACATCAACCTTAACATCAAACAAATATAGCAAAGGTAAACAACAACATCTCCAAATGATAGCTTGAATGTGTTGGTTTCAGCATGTTTTAAAGCAGATATAAAATGGAAGGGAATGCTAACTAGAACAGGCTTAACAGCCATCAAATATTGCAATTCAAACTGGTACTATTGGAAATGAATAGAACGTAGGTCATGCTTAAACATCACACTGGATAAAAGTGTAAAACTGAAATAGAGGTCATGTGTTAACTACACCAGGCATAACTGGAACCAAATATAGTCGTTCAAACTGGTATTGATGCAATCGAGCGGCACAGTTCCGACTTGCACATAATGAACATCACATTGTGAATGACTAGAATAAACAAGGCATAAATGATTAGTATAACAACCAAATATAGCCACTGAAAACTAGACAGAGTCTCACTGCAACCAACCTAACAAGCAAATACAGATAAACATGGCATATGCTTTAAAACTGGAGAAATGCTCACTACAACTAACCTAACAAGCAAATATAGATAAACAAGGCATCTGCTTGAAAACTAGAGAAATGCTCATTGCAACAAACCTAACAATCAAATACAAATAAACAAGGCATCTGCTTGATAATTGGACAAATGCTCACTGCAACCAACCTAACAACCAAATACATATAAACAAGGCATCTGCTCGTCGGACAAATGCTCACTCCAACCAACCTAACAACAAAATACAAATACACAAGACATCAAGTCACTATAAACAATCAAATATAGCCATTTGTGAAACTGAAGTGGACAATTCATACTTAAACATCACATAGCCCTATTGAACATTACATTTTTGCATAACAAAAATAATTAAACATGACACACTTAAAACACCGCATGGCAAAAGCTACTACAACAAAGGGTAGGGGTTGACAAGCTAGAAAAGGTAAGATTTGCTGGTAGGATGTAGCCTCACATGTCATGGACGGGATCCATCCAGTTGGAAGAGCACAGACCCATGGTGCGCTCTCTGATGTCACAGATCGGTTGTTTCACCTTGGATGAAACTTTGTGGGTGCCCTCCTCGTGGTCGTGGTCGATAAGATCTGACTTGGCAATTGAGGATCCAAAGCCACCGTTGTAGAATGTGTCCTTCAGAAATGACAAAAGGGGCTTGATGGCGTACAAGGATCACAGATCCTTGACCGTGTGGCGGAGGAGATCAGCGGCAGGGTCGTCGAAGAGATCGATGGCAGTTGAACCAGAGGGGTTGGGGATGGACCACTTAACCTGTGACATGGCTCGTGTGAAGCCATCGCTGTCGACGAGCTTGATGTTGTAGCCAACTTTCCCGAGATACAGTAATATGCTAGCCTGCTGATGTGAAGCCTTCAAACATGGCAATGTAGTCAACGCCTTAGCTGGCTTCCGCGGCGAGGTGTTGCTCCGGGATCGACAGGTGGGGGTGAACGGCGGCCACCTGGCCAATTTCCATAGGAGAGGCCATGATAAACCTCTTCTTGGGCGAACACGCGTAGGGATCCTCGAGATACGCGGTCGGGCTTAGGCTGCGACATTCTGGAGTAGAGGATGTGGATCTGGTGGGGAGGGACACCGCAGGCCTCATTTGAAAAATTAGGGGAGTGGGGCGACGGTATGGTAATCGTTGGGTAACCTAAACTTTATTATCTAAGCTAGGAGGAATGGGCAGACCGACAGGGGTTGGCGGCGGCACCGGAGGCGAGCGAGGGTTTGAGGGGGGAGGGAGGCCGGGTGGGGGGATTGTGGAGGGGGTTGTTTGCGTATACGCCGTGGTACTGAAATTTTTAGCAATGGTGGGTGGAGATGGTGGTGGACGAGGGAGGGCGACGGTTCATATGCCTTGGCAACTGCAATTTTACTATAAGGTCGGTGCTGGAGGAGTAGGGGCGACGGTTGAAGTACGGCGGCTACTAAAATTTGGGTAAAGGAATTGATGTGGGGCAGGAGTAGTTTGTTTTTAGATTTCTAGCTAGCTGGTCTATCACACACGGTTTGTCCTAATTTTTAGATGCAGACGTGGAATTCAATCTAAATAAAGTACCCGCCATTAGCTTGCGAAGGTGGTGATTTTACTGTGCACTAGCACCGCACACGGTTAAGCCAGTACCTCCACCTTCACTCGCGCTTGCGCAGTCGTGGTGATTCACAGCGCACTTGCATTGTACACGGTTAAGCCAGTACACCCGTGTCCATTGAGCGTCATCTGAGTCTTTGCAGCAAAAAAAGTTAGAGAGGATCAGAAGACAGTCACACCAGCATGTGGCCCAAATATATATGAGTGAAAAGGGTGGTATGTGATGTTTAAAATTCCAATGAACAACTTTGACCGCGCGAGCCCATGGTTGGGTGCATCGTCGAAGATCGATGAGAGGGGCCGGAAGTCAAGAACCACCTCGAAGTGGCCAAATATATGTAGGAATATAGGGCGTGATGTTTAAAACTTTAAATACACAATGCACAACTTTGGTGGCACCTGCCTCGCAAACCCGAAAGCACCCTTGGATATATCTATAGTGACATAATGTCGTAGCTACCTAGCTAGGGTGCTTGACCCACCTCCCACTTCGTGTCAGCGGGATGGATCCACGTAATGATACTTTGGTCATGCATGCATGTCACCATGACCTACCATAAGATGGACCAGTGAATCTATCGCTTGGTCAAATGACAATTGTTGTTGTTGATAAAAATGGATAGAATATATATATATATGGGCTATTCTGTTACCGGTAACAGAATATTATTCTGTTACCCTCTTTGTACTGACGTGGTTCACAGTTTCGACTGACGTGGTTTTCAACCAGAACTGATCTTCCTGCGTGCACGACGGACGGAAACAGGGGATGCAACATGGAGCTTCCGGTCGTTCTCCGGCGCGATGTTGCGGGCCATCTTTGCTAGAGGAGACATGTAAGGGGTTCCGCACGTGCGCGCGCTCAGCTGGATGTGTTTTGCGATCTGTAGTCACCGGAGGTGACGGTGTGGGCATTTTGGCGGCGGACGTGTTTTGGGCGTCGGTGTTTACTGTGGTGTTCATGGGCCTCAATTTAGGTCGTGTTTGTTGTTTTTGATATGAGAATTATCGGTATGTTAGAGTTTTTGGAGATTATTTTCATCTGTAATTTATGATTACAAGTTTTGGTGTTCTTGGTTGTTTTCCACGCCCGCCATGGAAATATGTTCTTCTTTTTCTGTTGTTTTACTTTTCAATTGGTGTTGCAGGGAGAGATATAAGTATTGTATGAAAAGATTTGCGTTGTCAATTTTGCTTCTTTGAGTTGTTTCTACCCCGGATTCCCATGTTATTTTGTCGTTGGCGGAGGTGGTGTATGGCGGCTGACTGTATGCTGCGATTTCTTGTAATCTGGTCAAACTGTGTAATTAAGTTGCGTGTTTTTCAGTGTTGTTTGAATTGCTGCCGTATGTGTAGTTGGACTGCTGTGTGTCAAAGTTGTATTACTGTGTGTTGACATTGGGACTGGATTCACACCGATAACTCTGCACTTTGATTATAAAGCTCGAGCCCTCTGTCAGTTTCATTCTACGAGCTGTAACCAAATAAAAGCGAGATGGATCCTGAGCTAGGAGAGGTCACAAAGGAGGAGGGGGACGCCATAGATGTGAGGGCTGCAGTAGCGGAGCAGAGGAGGAGGAGGCGTAGGCGCAGGAAGATGGCGTGACATGTTGCCGAGGAGGAACTGGAGGCAGAGTTCAACAGACGGCTTGCACGTGAGGTGATGGATACTTGCAACTTCAATGAATTGGAGCTTCTTTTCCCAGAGGGCAAGGGAAGGAACCATATTCAGATCATTAGTTGGGCTAGGGCAAGAGAAGCTACGACTCCACATCCATCCACCAGGGCTAAATGGCGTCGTTTCTTTGATCGTTATGACTGAAGTAGTGAATATTATGTTTTTAAGATTTTTGTTGTGAGGGGGCAGATGTTTGAATGACTAAATGAATTCAACTGTTTTGTCTCTGAATGTGTTGTTTTGTCTGCATATGTTCGATATGTGCACCTTTGAACTGCTTGTTTATCTGAAGTTGAACTAATTTGCGGTCAAATGTTGCATGGCTTGTGTAATAACTATTTCCTACCAGTTGGCTGCCCATCTACCTATTTATTATTTTTATAATCTGCGAGTCTCCCTCACTATAAACTCTATCCATCTATGTGTGGTGTGTGGCCAAGTCTTCCCCCTCCTTTTTCTTCCTTCTTCCAGAATCAGATCTAGGTTCCTCTCTCTTCTCTTTGTTGCCTTTTTCTCTGTTCCTGTGTGTTCCATGGAGGATTGTTCATGCGGATGCCTGGCAAAGATGGCGCGCATAGCTGACGGCTGTGTGTACGAGTCTGGTTTGGAGCTCACTCAGACTCAGCGGCATGTGCAACTTTCTTGCCTGCTGTACAGCAACCATGGGTTTCGTACACCCTATGTTTGTCGCCTGACGGATGGTGAGTTGAAGGAATCATGGGTATGTGTTTCTATTCGTTTTGTTTTCTATTTTTTTTGTTGGTCTCTGTTTGAATCCCAAGGACTGGATCTGCAGTTTTTGCCTTATGAATAGTTTGTCTATATTTTTTTAATTTGGTTTTGTCAGATTTTAACAGTAGGGATTTCTGTGTGTATTTGTTCATTACTTAGCAGTATTTTATCCATTTTTGTATAATCCCTGATCTGTTTATGAATAGATGTTTTTACTGTAGGTGTATTGATATGTATATTTCTTCAGTTTAGTCAGTTCACATCTCTAGTTAGTTTTGTGTTATTGTTTTGGTGCGGATTTTTTCCATTTTAGTTTGTTATGCAAATCATTCCTATATCTGTGTAAAAATTCAGTTATGTCAGGTGTTCATTTTGTTTTGTACTCCCATACCCATTTGCAGAAAATGTCACCCAGGATCAGGATTGTTGCTCCTAGTTCCGGTGTTCTGAAGATGGAGACTTCAGCAAGAATGGATATCAGTTGATGGATGTTGCCTACCACATCGACTTTGATGGTTGCATCAGCCTAACTACTGGGTGGAAGGAGTTTGTGGTAGAGTCCGGATTTCAGGATGTTGATGTAGTTATGGTTATGTTCTCCAGAGAAGACGACTCTCTGATGTTCAGAATTTATGTGTTGTAGGTTTAAATGTGGCAAATAACGTCGGCTGTGAGATTTGTGTGTGGTTGATTATGTTGCAGTATTTTTTCTTTGAAAACATTTGAATGCGAGATGGTTGAATTGTATGGTGTTATCAGAATGGTTTGGAACAAGTTATGTAATGTTTTTCCTATTGTTCTGCTCAAGTATAACTATTTTATTTATACATTCTTTATATTAGTACTGGAACAATTCTATAGTTGAACTGATGGGCATCCTTTGTTTTGACTGGTATATTTTTCATGTTCATAACTCGCAGACGGTGCTATACGCTGATGATTTTTTTAGAACCCCTTTTTGTTATTGAGTTTGCTGAACTTACATTTTGTTAATGATAGTACTGATCTATTTTAGGTTGTCAATTACCAATCAAATTTGTTTGTTGTATAATATTTTTAATTACTTTTTTACATGAATTTTGGAGAACATTTTTTCTTTTTTATAATTGAATAATGATAGTTTTAGTATTTTATAAAATTAAAAAAAAATCTTCGCTGCACAGTACTATTTTTTTTATACTTGAACCTTATGAATTGTAGTAGTTGAACTTTTTTATAAATCCGTTTCTGAAATTTTTATTTATAGTCTTATTTTTTTTACTTCTCACCATTAAGATGTGTTTGAACTTTTTACAATATTTTTTTTCATTAACTGATTTTTCTTGTGAGTTTTTTAAAAAAATTATCTGCATTTTTTGTGTGACTTGTATGGTATTATCAGAATGGTTTTGAACAAGTTATGTAACGTTTTTCCTATTGTTCTGCTCAAGTATAACTGCTTTATTTATACATTCTTTATATTAGTACTGGAACAATACTATAGTTGAACTGATGGGTATCCTTTGTTTTGACTCGTATATTTTTCATGTTCATAACTCGCAAACGGTGCTATACGCTGATGATTTTTTTAGAACCCCTTTTTGTTATTGAGTTTGCTGAACTTACATTATGTTAATGATAGTACTGATCTATTTTAGGTTGTCAATTACCAATCAAATTAGTTTGTTGTATAATATTTTTTCTTACTTTTTTACATGAATTTTGGAGCACATTTTTTTATAGTTGAATGATGATAGTTTTAGTATTTTATAAAATAAAAAAAATTAATCTTCGCTGCACATTACTATTTTTGGTACTTGAACCTTATGAATTGTAGTAGTTGAACTTTTTATAAATTCGTTTCTGAAATTTTTATTTATAGTCTTATATTTTTTTTTACTTCTTACCATTAAGATGTGTTTGAACTTTTTACAATATTTTTGTTTACTAACTGATTTTTCACAATATTTCTGAAATTGTGCTCTTTTTTTGTCGTGTGTGATCTGCTGGATTTTTGTAATGAGGCGAAGTACTTTGTTGGGCCATTGGCGTGGGTCGTTGTTTTCGGCCCGGATAGCTCGTCCCGCGCGGCTGTGCAGCATGGCGTGTGCGTGCGCTATGGGTTTAGTCCCACCTCGCTAGTCGAGGGGGCTCTAGACTTGTTTATAAGCGCAGCCGAGGCTCACTAGTTGAACTGCTCTGAACACTTACCAGAGCGCTTATACACGGTGCTCTCTCTCTCTCTCTCTCTCTCTCTCTCTTGACCTGTGGGCCCTGGACGGCAGGCCCTATAGTTGTGCGGATTACTAGGGATTCGCCCACAGGCTCAAGTTCAAGTATCTAGCATTGTCAGGTCCTGCGCCTGTCCCTGGGCGGTCAATTTTTTCATTTTTTGTTGTTTTGAATCTAGTACTTGACTACACCACTAACTTGGAATGGTACTTTTTTGTCCTTGGGCGGTCAATTTTTATCTTTTCTTTTTTTTTGTTTGTTTGAATCTAGAACTTGACTCCAGTATTAACTTGGACTGGTACTGCGCCTGTCAAATGAGCGCACTGCCGCGTTAGTGCGAGGCCGAGGAACGAGCCGTAGCAGGCGACTACGCGGCGTGCCGCGGCGTCGCATGCGGAGGTGAGTCCGTAACATGACTTGCCCCCGCACAGCACCGTACCGAGGGGCATAGTTGTACTGACACATCTTCCTCCGTGGCGTCGCATGCGGAGGGAAGTCCGTAACATGACGCAGTTGAAAGGATCGAGATGGACCTAGAGGGGGGTGAATAGGTACAATTACAAATTTTAATTATTACTTGGCAATTTTAGGCAATAATGCGGAATATGAAGATGAGCCTAACAATTGCACGTGAGCACAAAGTACTAAGCAAACAACACAAACACGTAAGTAGGCAAGCACAATATAATGTACGTAAGTGTAAAGAGACAAGTAACCACAAGTAGAGAGTTAGGGTTTGTAATAATCGCAACTCCGGGAGACGAGGATGTATGCCGATGTTCACTTCCTTGGAGGGAAGCTAGTCACCGTTAGAGAGGTGGATGTTACCACGAAGGCACACCAACGCCACGAAGGCTCACCCTATTCTCCCTTTGAGACAACACCACGGAGGCGTTTCTCAACCACTAGTGGTAGACCTTGGGGTGGTCTCCAAACCCTCACAAACTTTTCCGAGGGTAATCACAAAGTTCGATTCCTCTCCGAATGACTCCTACCGCCTAGGAGTCTCCAACCTCCAAGAGTAACAAGAACGATGGGGAAAAGCTCAAAACTTGCTCAAGTCATGAATTCCTTTGGTGCAAAGAAGGGGAAGGAGTGGATCTATCACTTGATTGGAGAACTTCTCTCAAATGCTCCTAGAACACTTGTGAATCTAGGATTTGTTGTGGATGAATGAGAGAGAGAGAGTGAGGAGTGTTCTTGATAGGCTCAAGGTGAATGGTCAACCCTATCCCGTGGAAGGGAAAGGTATATATATATAGGTGGTGGGTAAAAGTGACCGTTTGGGGTACAGGATGGGTCGAACGTCCGGAGAACGTCGGACGTCCGGAGGCACAAATATGTCCGGACATCCGATAGTCATCGGATGACTGGCCGCTATGAAAATGTGAGCCACAACCCAGTGTATAGGATACAGACGTCCGACCTGGGCCGGACATCCGGAGCACAGATGACCGGAGAGTCTGGACATCCGTAAAAATGCTTCTATTGTGAAAGTGTCGGACGTCCGGAGAGTTCCGGACATCCGTAGAAATGCTTCTGTTGTGAAACACCGGACGTCCAGAAGTGGCCGGACATCCGGGCAATCAAGAGGGACCGGACGTCCATAGAACACCGGACGTCCGAAGGCAAGGTATAGAAAAAGTGGCTTTTGAACAAGTTTTTCACTAGATCCAATGATCCCCTCTTAATAGTATGGGATCCCTATACTTAAGAACAAACCATAAATGAAGTCAATATCTTGTATCTCCATTCTTGAGCTATATGCTTTTTGTCCCTAGTCATGATTCATGCACACAGTCCTTGAGACATAATCCTGAGATATACTTGATAAACATGATTAGTCCCTAGCATATGTGTTGTCATCAACATCAAAATATGATTAAGGGCATGATTCCACTTTCAATCTCCGCCTTTTTGGTAGTTGATGACAACTCATATGCATACTCATAATAGTAATCGGAAGTATTTGTTGTGGAGCTCAATAACCATAATAAGAATGAGTAGTGAGCGAGCTCCCCCTCAAAGTGATACCATGGATACAAAAAAAACAATGATGAGGGCTCCCCCTCAAAATGATGCCCCCAATATAACCAAATCTCATACACATGATAATCAAGAGTTAAACTTCATATAGATTCATCACATGTAGATTCATCAAATCTCAGATTCAACAAAACCATAACATAGGTTCAGTACAAGCTAAAACATAACCATAACCATAACAATAAGTTTGATTACATAATGAGCTAGACAAACATGCATATATAGCCTACTCCCCCTTTGGCATCAAGTATCCAAAAAATAGAGAACTAGGGGGGAAAACATAATAGCATTAGATATCATCCTCATCATCATCATCATGAACACCACTGCCACCAGCCTCGTCGAAGAAATCAGCCCACTCAGGACCGGAGGGAAAACCAAAGTAAGAAGGGGGATCTACAGGAAGACGCTCATCGTCACTCACATCATACACTCCTGAGTCTCTTAGACGAGCCTTCAGAGTGTTCTTGGAAGTGACCATGCGAGTGACCACATCGTGGTGTTGGGAGCAATGGTAGGTGAACATCTTCATCATGGCAGAGTGAGCCTTCCCAAGAAAACGAGCAATGCGCCCAAAGGGGGCAGCACTGGAAGGAGGATGGGTAGCATGAGAAGGAACACTAGCGGCAGTGCGACTAGCAGTAGCGGGAGGAGGAACATGAACAGCCGCCATGAGAGCGGGAATGACCCATCGCTCATGTACATGAGTGCGGGCAATGGGAAAGGGAGCTACACTTTCGATAAAAGCCTGAATAAAAGGTGCATGAGGAAAAGCCCTCTTGTGTTGGAAGCTAGCAAGGCGGATCTCATGCCATAGAAAGTGTGGGACATTTATCTTCCCTTTAGGAGATGCGAAGAGGTGATGCATGAGATCAATGCAGTAGCTGCTGCAGGAGCCCTTGTCACCCATCTTGGGATAGATGGTGTAGATGATACACTGATAAATGATGTTGAATGGAAAGCTCCAAATGGAGACTTGGTTTAGACCCTTTTGTTTTTCAGTGGCAGACAAAGTTGGTATAGGTCTAAGGAGATCCGCATAGACCGCAATGCCCTTGGGCTTATGGTTGGGGTCATCCTTATGGATTTTGAACCCAGTGTCGGGAAATCCAAGGTCAGTGACAAACTGAGCATAAGATGCTGTGAGTGCAGTGTCGAAGGTCATCCATGTGACAGTGTTATCAGGAGAAAAGTAACATGTGGCATAAAACTGATGGATGGCAGCGTGGTTAAAATCATGTTGAAAGGCGAATGGAGCAGCTAGATTGGACGACTCAATGAGCTCAATGGCTCCCGGATATTTCTCCGGATGAGTGCGAATGTGCTCAAGATCAATGCAAACATGAAGTGACAAGCCTTTAGGGATGACAATCATGGTGAAGATGTCGGCTTGGACATTTGTGCGAAAGCGACTATCCTGAGAATCCCTAACAACAGTAAATTGATCTACATCACGACGCAATTTAAGATATGAAGCTTTGGGGACCTCGTTGAAACGCTTAACATGACGGCCGAGTGGCAGTGGAGGCTTAATTGAGATGTGGCGAGCATCACCGTGGGGTTGCACCGGAGGAGGAGGAGGGTGAAAGGTTGGACGACGAGTGCCCGGCTTAGGTGCAGCGACGTGAACACCAACCATCGGGGCCGGATCCACCTCCTAAAGCTCATCCTCAAAGTCCGACCCCTCCGAGGAGGAATCACTGGACGAGCTGGGAGGACAAGCGGCACGTTTTCGAGGGCGATCTTCCTCCTGGGAGTCATTGGAGCCACCACAACGAGACGGACGAGCCGGCCCTCCGGCGACTTGCTTGCGAGCTGAGTGCTTGGACCGAGGCATCGTGACCTAAGGGAGAAGGAAGGCACATATCAACACCCCTCCATAGATTAGGGTGAATGCATGAGGGGGGAGGTTATGCCCTACCTTGAAGGGAGGAAGAACACGGAGGAGATGAGCGGCTGGACCAAGGAGAAAAACGCCAAGCAGGTGGCCGACGGGCTTGAGCAGCGCCAAGCAGGGCCGCAGATCCGCGGCGGAGAGGAGCCCCGGCGAGGGGCACGGCAGCGTGCGGCCGCGGTGAGTGGGCACACGACAGGAGCGGCAGCGGCGGTGGGGAAATCGCGGATAGAAGATGTGGACAGTTGAGAACCCTACCGCGCAGTATATATAGTGGCTGGTAAAAACGTCCGAACGACCGGAGTCGAATAGGCGTATGGACGACCGGGGGGTATGGACGACCGGAGTTGGGACCAACAGAAAATAGAGGATGACAGAGATGATTTTACAGACGACCGACGGCCTCGGACGACCGGACAGATTGTAACAAAAGGTTTATTACGGACGTCCGGGGACATACGGATGTCTGACGTTTTGGCGTCTAGGCCAACTAAAGGAACCAGAGAGGATTTCACGGACGTCCGGAGAGGCCGGACGACCGGTCGATGGTAATCAGAGAAGAATTTACAGACGTCCGGATGCCTACGGACGACCGGCATTGAAGAACCACACGGACGTCTGAAACCTACGGATGTCCGACGCCAGAAGTTTGACATGAGGCAAGGTGCAAGTGCTGATCATGATGAGGAGAAGACAATTTTCGTCCACAGTAAAAAAAAATATTTATGTAGTAACTAATACCCTACCTCACTCAATCATAGCCATATACTACAAGTGGTGGCTAATGCCACAATGTATGAGTAGACATGACATGACACGGAAAGATTTGAACTTTGAGTGCATAGTCACTACTCCATCATGTTAAAGCACCATAGGTCTAGACCCATGGTTACTTTGAGAGTGTTGGTTCTTTTTATGCATTAAGTAGGGTGAGAAGATTCATGAATTGAAGGTCTCCCCCTAAGTATATGCCTACATCATGACAAGACATTAGATTCATGCATGAATGGGTACTAGATTTCACATAATGTTGTCAAGCTCCAAGATACCAAGTTCACGCCTAAGTCGCCAGAACCTTGCTTCATCTAAAGGTTTGGTGAAGATATCTACTAGTTGAAAATCTATGCCAATGTGATCAATGTGAATATCACCCTTTTCAACATGATCTCTCAAGAAATGATACCTAATATCAATGTGTTTGGTGCGGAGATGATCTTTGGGGTTCTCAGCAATATTGATGGCACTTTCATTATCACACAGAAGAGGCACATTTCTATAGTTGATACCGTAATCCTTCAAAGTTTGCCTCATCCATAACAACTGAGTTGCACAACTAGCGGCAGCAATGTATTCAGCTTCTGCGGTAGAGAGAGCAATACAATTTTGTTTCTTCGAGGACCAACTTACCAAGGATCGTCCAAGAAACTGACATGCACCGGATATGGACTTACGATCCACTTTGTCTCTAGCCCAATCCGCATCCGTGTACCCAATGAGATCAAACTTAGCATCCTTGGGGTACCAGAGGCCCAACTTTGGGGTGTGAACAAGGTATCTAAGAATATGCTTAACCGCCTTATGATGACTTTCCATAGGGAAAGCTTAAAATCTAGCACACATGCATACACCGAACATGATGTCTGGTCTACATGCACAAAGATAAAGCAATGAACCAATCATAGAGTGGTAAGTAGATGGGTCGAAAGGAGTACCATTTGTGTCTTTGGTGAGAGTAATTTTTGTTCCCATGGGTGTCTTGCATGGACTAGCATCAGACATACCTAACTTTTCTAGAATATCCTTGAGGTACTTTGCTTGAGATAAGAAAATTCCTTCTTGAAATTGTTGAATTTGAAATCCGAGAAAGAACTTCAAATCCGTATTGAGTGACATTTCAAAATTCTTGGTCATTGAAGCCGCAAACTTCTTGCACAAATGAATGTTAGGAGAACCAAAAATGATGTCATCTACATAGATTTGGCATAGGATCAAATCACACTTGTCCCTCTTAGTAAAAAGAGTGGGATCGATCACACCTCTCACAAAACCATCATCGAGTAAAAACTTCTTCAGATGATCATACCAAGAACGAGGTGCTTGTTTGAGGCCATACAAAGCCTTATGAAGTTTATACACATAGTCTTTGTGAAAGGGATCAACGAACCCGGGTGGTTGTGACACATATACTTCTTCTTGTAGAGGACCGTTAAGGAAAGCACTCTTCACATCCATTTGATGTAATGTAAAACCATTGAAAGCGGCATAAGCAAGTAAGATGTGAATGGATTCAAGACGAGCAACGGGGGCAAAGGTCTCACCAAAGTCCAAACCTTCAACTTGTGAGTACCCTTGTGCCACTAACCTTGCCTTGTTGCGGATGACTACACCATTTTCATCTTGCTTGTTCATGAAAATCCATTTTGTTCCAATGACGTTGTGCTCGCTAGATGGCCTCTTGACTAATGACCACACTTGGTTGCGTTCAAAATTGTTCAACTCTTCTTGCATAGCAACTAGCCAATTGTTGTCCATCAATGCCTCTTGTACCTTGAGTGGCTCAATACTAGACACAAACGAGAAGTGAGCACAAAAGTTTGTCAAATGTTTACGAGTGACTCTACCTTCCGAGATGCCGGTGAGGATTTTGTCAACATCAACACGACCAGCCACTCGAGGCATGATGGAGGTGATGGTTTCACGAGGTTCAACTTCATGTCCATCATCCACATCTTCAACATATGGATCATTCATGTGTGGAGGAAGATCTTCTTGTTCATATTGCATTTGTTGAGGTTCATCATCAATGATTGGACTTTATTGTTCTTGCTCTTGATGATGATCTTGTTCTTGATGATTATCATTATGAGAGACTTGATCATCCTCTTCAACTTGGGCTAAGGGTATCGGTTGAACAATAGGATCTTGTGATGGTATGGATGTTGAAGTAGTTTGATGATGTGTGAGACCTCCATCTTCTTCTTCATCATCATGAGGTTATTGTTCCATAGGAAGAAGTGCACCAACACCCATGGTCAAAATGTCTTGAGAAGAATCTTCTTCACCTACACCACTTAGATCAACTTGCTCCCCATGGGAGCCATTAAATTCATCAAACACCACGTCACAAGTTTCTACAACACATCCATTGGATTTGTTGTAGACTCTATAGGCGTGAGAGTTTGATCCATAGCCAACAAATATACCCTCAATTGTTTTGGATTGAAATTTTCCTAACCTTTCTCTTTTGTTGAGGATGAAACATTTGCACCCAAATACACGAAAGTACCTGACATTTGGCTTGTTTCCAGTTATAAGCTCATATGGAGTCTTTTCCAATATAGTGCGGAGGAAGAGCCGGTTTGATGCATGGCATGCGATATTGACAGCTTCGGCCCAAAAACTATGTGGTGACTTGTATTCATCCAATATGGACCTTGCCATCTCTACAAGTGTACGGTTCTTCCTTTCGGCTACACCATTTTGCTGAGGAGTGTATGGAGCTGAGTATTGATGCTCAATCCATTCATCACTAAGAAATTCTTCCAAGGTATAGTTCTTGAACTCAGAGCCATTGTCACTTCTTATTGCCCGGATTTGTTTGTCAAACTTTTGTTGGGCTTGCTTGGCAAAATCAATGAAGGTGATCTTCGTTTCGTCCTTGGACTTGAGGAAGAACACCCATGTATATCTTGAGTAATCATCAACAATGACAAGCCCATACTTTTTCCCACCAAGTCTATCCCATGAAGGAGGCCCAAAAAGATCCACATGAAGGAGCTCCAGGGGCCTTGAAGTAGATACTAGGTTCTTGGGTGGGTGCTTTGATTGATGTTGCTTCCCGGGTATGCATGCACTACACACACAATCTTTCTCAAAAGAGACATTGGTAAGTCCAAGGATGTGATTCCCCTTTAAGAGATCTTGAAGATTTCTCATGCCGACATGGGCTAGCCGGCGATGCCATAGCCACCCCTTGTCAGCCTTGGCCATTAGACAAGTTGCATGGAATGTGCTCTCTTTCGAGAAATCAACCGTGTAAAGGTTGCCATCCAACTCTCCAACAAAAGCCACTTTGAGAGTATCTCTCTTAAAGACTTTCACATCCGTTAGTCCAAAGAGTGTATCATAACCAACAAAAGCCAATTGGCAAACAGAAAGTGAGTGGTATTTAAGGGATTGGACAAGCATAACATTTGAAAGAGACATGTCGTTTGTGATAGCCACCTTGCCCAATCCGAGTACCTGTCCTTTTGAACCTCCACCAAACATAATGCTCATGAATGGTTGAATAGCTTCCATGAAATTGTAGTGCAATTTGCTATCTCCGGTCATATGATTTGTACATCCACTATCAATCACCCATTTCACTCCACCGGAGAAGCTTACCTACACACAATTAGGACTTGGTTAGAGGCACCCATTTTGCAATGGGACCTCTCAAGTTAGTTACAAGGGTCTTAGGGACCCAAATAGCATAGAATCGGAATGCATTTCGAGGACCAACAAATTTTGCAAAGACTTCTCCATCCTTAGTCTTACGAAGTACATAGGAAGGAGGCATGAACTCTTTAGGCTTGTTGAGAGTGGGCATACCCCTTGTGGCCTTCCCACTCACAACCTTACCTTTCTCCTTGTGCCCTTCTCTTACAAATGTTTCTTTTAGAGGATTTGTGCACTTTTGAGAGGATGTCTTCTTCTTGCTTGTGCTCGGGTCAACCCAAGTCCCTCTTTGGCAAACACCTCATTGTGTTGGCTCAAAATCTCATCAAGATTCTTTTGCCCTTGAGCACATGTCATGAGACCTTTCTCAATTTGAGCCTTGAGAAAATGATTTTCCTCAAGAATAGATGCTAGATCACTACTAGAGTTAGTAGTACAAGCATCAACATTTATAATAGGGGAAGAGTAAGCCTTGGCTAGAGTTTCAAGATAAGTAAGTTTGAGCGTCTCAAAACTCTTTCTAAGAACGGTGAGCTCTCCTTCCTTAGTCTTGAGAGATACGGATAGAAGCTCACAATCCTTAGATAGAGAAGTATGAGACTTCACAAGCTTACTTTTATCATTCATTAACTCTTCGCAAGAGTCAATAGCCTTTTTCAAGGAGGCAAGATCATTAGTGTGAACATCAATATTTGCACCAATTTTTAAGCATAGTTCATCATTTCGTGCTTCCTCATATTGGACTTTCTGCTCAAGGATTTCACACTTTTCCTTTTCCTCGGTGACGAAGGTTTCGAGTTACTTAATGGTGATGGTGTGCTTACTCACCATCTCCATAAGCATACGAAACATAGTGAGTTTCTTTCCTTTGAGGGAGCACATGAACTTATTAAGTTTAGCAATCATAGGATCATCTAGATCATCATCCTCATAGCTATCCTCCGCATCAAGATACTCATCACTAGGAGTAGAAGGTGTGAAAAGAGGAGGATTTGATCGTGGAGTTACCTTGACCTTGTCAGAAGAGCTTTGGTCCTCTCCTTCTTCAACCATGGCCTTTGCCATTAGGCACTTGTGAGCGTTGCCCTTGTAATCTTTCATGTAGTTGTAGGTGACCATGTCACCACTCTTGTTTACTAACGTCAACGTGTTTTGAGAGTCTTGAGCAACTCCGGCAACACCACTAACATCATCCGGATCAGATTCTTCTTGAGCAACCATTTCCTTTCCATCTCTCTTCTTGAGCTTGGAGTTCAAAGGATTTGGCAACTTCTCCTTGGGAAAGGTCTTGGGAAACCTTGGTTTATCTTCTCTCTTCTCATAAGGGCACTCATTGGAGAAGTGATTGGTTTCTTCACAGTTGTAGCATTTTCTTACTTTCTTCTTTTGAAATTTTCCCACGCTAAACTTCTTGACAAAAAGAGCCATGTCTTCATACGAAGGGCCCTCGTCGGATTCAAGCTCATTACCATCTTCATCATCATCACCTTCTTCTTCTTCTTCACTTTTCTCATCTTCACATACTTGCTTGGCCTTCAATGCAAGATTGATCTTTGATGATGGGGAACCATGCATGGAAAGATGTTTTGTGGCATTAGCCTTTGACTCTTCAAATAGTTGGAAGGTGGATATGATGTCATCTGTAGTCATTTCCTTGAATGTATGGTGTTGTCTTATGTCCCACACCATTTGATGATGATATGGAGCAAGGGCATGAAGCAACTTATCCACAAGAAACCTCTTAGTCATGTTGAATCCATCTTGTGTCTTGTCACACTCACATGACTCAATATCCACAGTGAGAGTCATGAGATGATCAAGGAGTTCATTGGGGGTTTCACCTTTTTCCATGCAAAAGTTTTGCAATTACCCCTTGGCAATTTCATATTGAGCACTCCAGAGGGTAGAAGTGCCAGTCCTGGATCGTATAATACTTTTCCATAGTTCCTTGGCACTTATGATGTGTATGAACGGTCTCCTTTGCTTTTCATCCATACCTCTCCTTATGCACATGATTGATGTGTCATTGAGGTTCTTGTCATATATATCTCTTGGTGTGGGGTTCTTTGGATCAACCACATGATAGCCATACTCTATGATCTCCAGCATCTCATCGTTTCCATGTCGAAGATGATCCTGCATAGCAACTCTCCACAAAGCAAAATCGGAAGTAGCACTAAGTAAAGGAGGTTTGCCTTGAGGATTATATCTTCGTTTCTCAACCTGAGGTCTTGCATAAAGCCAAGGAACAATGGCGTGTTCATTGCTAGGAGGTTGTTGACCAAGTGATGATGTAGGCACGGTTGGCCTCGAACCCACACCACTTGAGTGTGGTGCAAGCACCGCGGACAACGTGGCTAATCTCAGTTGGACCAAGGCCTCAAGAGAAGCATCACGCTCCTCTTTTTGCTTAGCAAGGGCCTGTTCTAGATCCTGAGACGTAAAGGACTTGACTTCAGAAGAAACCTCGCCTTTATCCTTAGGATCTACAACCAGGGGAGTCCCATCTGGGTTCATCTTACTCTAGGGCGGTTAAGTCACAAGAATAGAGCACGAGGCTCTGATACCAATTGAAAGGATCGAGGTGGACCTAGAGGGGGTGAATAGGTACAATTACAAATTTTAAATATTACTTGGCAATTTTAGGCAATAATGCGGAATATGAAGATGAGCCTAACAATTGCACGTGAGCACAAAGTACTAAGCAAACAACACAAACACGTAAGTAGGCAAGCACAATATAATGTACGTAAGTGTAAAGAGACAAGTAACCACAAGTAGAGAGTTAGGGTTAGGAATAACCACAACTCCGAGAGACGAGGATGTATGCCGATGTTCACTTCCTTGGAGGGAAGCTAGTCACCGTTAGAGAGGTGGATGTTACCACGAAGGCACACCAATGCCACAAAGGCTCACCCTATTCTCCCTTTGAGACAACACCACGGAGGCATTTCTCAACCACTAGTGGTAGACCTTGGGGTGGTCTCCAAACCCTCACAAACTTTTCCGAGGGTAATCACAAAGTTCGATTCCTCTCCGAATGACTCCTACCGCCTAGGAGTCTCCAACCTCCAAGAGTAACAAGAACGATGGGGAAAAGCTCAAAACTTGCTCAAGTCACGAATTCCTTTGGTGCAAAGAAGGGGAAGGAGTGGATCTATCACTTGATTGGAGAACTTCTCTCAAATGTTCCTAGAACACTTGGGAATCTAGGATTTGGTGTGGATGAATGAGAGAGAGAGTGAGGAGTGTTCTTGATAGGCTCAAGGTGAATGGTCAACCCTATCCCGTGGAAGGGAAAGGTATATATATAGGTGGTGGGTAAAAGTGACCGCTTGGGGTACAAGATGGGCCGGACGTCCGGAGAACGTCGGACGTCTGGAGGCACAAATAGGTCCGGACGTCCGACAGTCATCAGACGACCGGCCACTGTGAAAATGTGAGCCACAACCCAATGTACAGGATACGGACGTCCGAGCTAGGCCGGACATCCGGAGCACGGACGACCGGAGAGTCCGGACGTCCGTAAAAATGCTTCTGTTGTGAAAGTGTCGGACGTCCGGAGAGTTCCGAACATCCGTAGAAATGCTTCTGTTGTGAAACACCAGACGTCCGGAAGTGGCCGGATGTCCGGGCAATCAAGAGGGACCGGACGTCCGTAGAACACCGGACGTCCGAAGGCAAGGTATAGAAAAAGTGGCTTTTGAGCAAGTTTTTCACTAGATCCAACGATCCCCTCTTAATAGTGCAAGATCCCTATACTCAAGAACAAACCATAAATGAAGTCAATATCTTGTATCTCCATTCTTGAGCTATATGATTTTTGTCCCTAGTCATGATCCATGCACACGGTCCTTGAGACATAATCCTGAGATCTACTTGATAAACATGATTAGTCCCTAGCATATGTGTTGTCATCAACATCAAAATATGATTAAGGGCATGATTGCACTTTCAGCAGTAACCTCGACGCACACCGTGCCGAGGGGCATAGTTGTATTGACACATCTTTCTTGTATGGACTTTGCCCCATTATCTATCTTAGGGGTGTGGGTGCGTTGGGAGGGGGACAGAATAACCGCACTGCGCCTGTCAAACGAGCGCACTGCCGCGTTAGCGCGAGGCCGAGCCGGGGAGGAGGGGGGTTGGGACCCCCCTCCCCCATCCCAGCGAGGTCGAGCCAGGAACGAGCCGTAGCAGGCAACGACGCGGCATGCCGCGGCGTCGCATGCAGAGGCAAGTCCGTAACATGACTTGCCCCATTATCTATCTTAGGGGTGTGGGTACGTGGGGGGAACAGAATAACCACACTGCGCCTGTCAAATGAGCGCACTGCCGCGTTAGCGCGAGGCCGAGCCG
>NC_041389.1:416470225-416533607 GCF_002162155.2 Triticum dicoccoides | reverse complement strand
CGGCGTCGCATGCGGAGGCGAGTCTGTAACATGACTTGCCCCATTATCTATCTTAGGGGTGTGGGTGCGTGGGGGGGACAGAATAACCGCACTGCGCCTGTCAAACGAGCGCACTGTCGTGTTAGTGCGAGGCCGAGCCGGGGGGGAGGGGGGAGGGACCCTCTCCCCCATCCCGGCGAGGCCGAACCAGGAACGAGCCGTAGCACGCGACTACGCGGCGTGTCGCGGCGTCGCATGCGGAGGCGAGTCCATAACATGACTTGCCTTATCTATCTTAGGGGTGTGGGTGCGTGGGGGGACAGAATAACCGCACTACGCCTATCAAATAAGCGCACTACCGCGTCGTCCCATGCGGAGGCGAGACCGTAACATGACTTGCCCCTGCACCGCACCGTACCGAGGGGCATAGTTGTACTGACACATCTTCCTTGTATGGACTTTGCCCCATTATCTATCTTAGGGGTGTAGCAGGCGACGGCGCGGCGTGCCGCGGCGTCGCATGCGGAGGCGAGTCCGTAACATGACATAGTAACCTCGACGTGCGCCGTACCGAGGGGCATAGTTGTACTGACACATCTTCCTTGTATGGACTTTGCCCCATTATGTATCATAGAGGTGTGGGTGCGTGGGGGGAACAGAATAACCGCATTGCGCCTGTCAAATGAGCGCAATGCCGCATTAGAGCGAGGCCGAGCCGGGGGGTGTCGGGACCCCCCCCCTC
The DNA here is from genome assembly GCF_002162155.2 of Triticum dicoccoides. NCBI lineage: Eukaryota > Viridiplantae > Streptophyta > Magnoliopsida > Poales > Poaceae > Triticum > Triticum dicoccoides. Next base: position 416,532,886 of record NC_041389.1, on the reverse strand, counting down.
CCCCATCCCGGCGAGGCCGAGCCAGGAACGAGCCGTAGTAGGCGATGATGCGGCGTGCCGCGGCGTCGCATGCGGAGGCGAGTCCGTAACATGACTTGCCCCCGTTATCTTATCTTTATTTTTTAGGGGAAAAACCAGCACCGTTATGAATTATTTTTTCATTTGTACTTTTTTGATAATTTTTATTGTACTGTTGTGAGTTATTATTTGTTCTTTAGCCGTTTTTTTCTCCCTCTATATTAATTTTTTTATTGTAGTTGATTTTTGGTATTATCTTTTGTAACTGCCCAGAGATAGTGGGCTTCGTGACGGTTATGGGCTTTAGCCGTCCGTTTTCTCCCACTCAGCTTTTAACCTCCGATCTTCCCCGTTTCGCTCCTCTCCCGTCCCCAAATCATTTCCGTCTTCGTTCCCCTCTTCTTCTCTTCTCGCAGGGAATTTCCTACTCCTGTTTCGCCGTGGGAGCATCGGCCGGAGGGTTCAACCCCGGGTGTGGAGGTCCGGGTGCTCTGTTTGTTCCTTTTGCTCTGCCATTGACTTTGCTTGCATCCTCTTATGTACAGATTTTTTTTCTCTATTTCTAATTTGTTGCTCTCTTTGCTGTCCCAGGCTGCACTCGCTAGGGTTCCTTTGCTGTTGAACGAGCGTTTGGCGGCAGTGATGCTGGATTGCGTGGCGGATTTTGTGTTTGCTGGTAAGAGTTTTGCTTTTGTATGGTGTGCTTCGTTTCTGAAATAGTTCAAAGCCCTAATTTTTGTTCATGTGTCTTGCAGATCTGGTTCAGCAGATTTTAGGACTGTAGATCTCAATGGGTACACCATCCAGTCCGGACAAATTGAATGCAGGTGATTTTCCCTATATTTTGGATGGTGTTTTAATAGATCTGGTTTTTAGGTTGTACAGTTGTTGCCGTATCGACTTGATAAGTTGTATGTATTTTTATATCTGTTAATTTTGTCCTGGAATGTATGGTGTGTATGGTCTTGTCAGTTGATGTGACCTGCAGACAGGTTGTAGTACTTATCACCATGTGTATTTTGAACTGCTATCCTGGCATTTGAATAGGTTGTAGTAGTCAGTGAAGAAATAGTATGGTGTTGAAAGAGTTGTCTTTTCTGAAGTTTGTTCTGCCAGTGGTGGTTCATATTTGTTTTATTGTGTGAACTTGTAGTGTTCACATAGTTGAACTGGTTGCTTGTTCATGTACTTTTTTGCTAATTATGATGTTGTTGCAGATGTTGGAGTGTCAGTGCCTCCTGATTGTAACAAATCAGAACGCTTTAAAGATCTTGTGAATGTTATTTTTGAGACACCAAATCCTCTAGAAAAACTAGCGAATGTTGCTGGTGTTTCCCTTATATTTGCTCTTTCTTTATCAGCCTTTAATACATATATATGCTTAGTTACATCAGTTGTTCCGTTTGTTTGTGTCTGATGCTATGCGCTTTATTTATCTTGTGTCTGCAATGTTAATTGTGTTTTAACTTTTTATGTGTGTGGTTATGTTATTGGTTTATGCAGTTAATGACAGCCATGGTGTTCCAGAGGACATTGCTGATGTTGTTAAAGATATTAACGATGGAATGTATTCTCTTAACATTGATGATTGTGATGGCAGCTTGCAGTTGTCTGTTACTCAGTCTCAAAGTGTTGATGGCACTGAGCCTATTACCCAGGCTGAGGATGTTCCTATGGAGTTACAGCTTGAAGATGAAAGGATAAGAAAGAAGAAGTATGAATTCCAGAAGAGAAAGGAGTTGGAACGGCGTCAAAAGGCTGCCTGTGTGCAAGAAAGTGATGTTGATGTTGCTCAAGCTCCTAAATGTGTAGGCGATGAAGGTGGTGACGCCGCTTTTTCAACTGTTGATGCCGGATCTCATGGAAGTGACATGCCTGTGAAGACAAACTTGATGCAAACTCGTTTGACGCAAGTGTTTGATCGTGATGGAGTTAAGGAGAAGAAAGCTGTTTTGAAGAGGAAGATGTCAGATCGAAATCCTGATGGCACACAAAGGCGTAGCCCACGTGTGAAAGCTGGTTCCCAGGCTGGTAATAGCAAAGCTGATGAGGATAGTGTTGTTGTAAAAATTGGTCCAAGCAAACTTGGTGGCTCCCCTGTTCGTCGGAGTCCACGAGGTTTGACAAATAAGAAGCCTTGTTCGTCTCCTCTTCAAGAGCAGTCTTTGCTGAAAGAAAATAAGAAGCGTAAAGTTCATCCTGCAAAGGTGCACAAAGGTGTGAAGAAACGTGCTCGTGTCAAAGCTGAAGATGTTGTATCTGAAGAAGATGATATTGAAGTTGATTCAGAAGATGAATTTGCAGTGGTATGTGTTTTGTACTGCATTTGACTTGCTAGTTGTACTTGCAATGATTTAATTGTGTTTGGGTTGGTATACTGGCCAGGTGAAGCTGGTCATTGTTTGCATCTATTTGAGGGTGGTACTGATGTTGTTTTAACAGTTGAACTTGTGTGGTCTTTTCTTTTTTTTACTTGCCTTCATATGCTTGTTTTGTTTTCTATATTCATTGTTTGCAGTGGTATGTGTTTTGTATTGCATGTGACTTACTAGTTGTACTTGCAATGATTTAATTGTGTTTGGGCTCGTATAGTGGCTAGGTCAGGCTGGTCATTGTTTGCATCAATTGAGGGTAGTACTGATATTGTTTTAATAGTTGAACTTGTGCAATCTTTTCTTTTTTTTACTTGTATTCATATGCTTGTTTTGTTTTCTATATTCGTTTATTTAAGGTGTGGCTTCTTTATTTTCATTTATAGCATGTTAGCTCTATGAATCCGGTCAAGACGGTGGGAGGCAATGCCGGAAAAGTTGCCTTGGATGAGGGTGACCAACGAAAATTGAACTTAACTGTGCGATGTTCGTTGAGAGAGGTTTAAGCTTGTGCTAAATTTCTCGAGAGTCGGCATGTGGCTACGGTTCATCCATCTGGTTTTGGTTCTATCTTCAAGTGGAGGGTGAAGTCTAACATTTCCCGCCCTCTGATGGGAGTTTTGTACGTGAGGATAGATTCAGATACAATGACTCTTGACATGGGTGAGGCTAATAAGAAGCTTCGCATCACTAGCGATGGTATACAACAATTATTTGGTTTCCCTCGTGGTGGTCGTTCTGCGCCAAGGCTGTCAGAGGACGGATATGACGACGCTCTGATGAAGTTAAGATCAAAGCTTGACATTAGCAGGAAGAAAGATATCAAGACAAAGGATTTGAGGAATAAGCTCAAGGTGCTCGTCAAGGATCCTAGCAATGATGACCTTTCTCTGAAAGTGTTCTTCATTATTGTGTTTATGAAGGTTGTGTTGCCTGGTTCTTCCCCGCGTGTTTCCAGAGAGGCAGCAATGTTTGAGGGTCTCGTCTTTGAGGACATGGCTAATATGGATTATTGCTAGCTGATGGTTGATGAGCTTAGAAGGGTTGTTGCCAAGTACCAAGATGGTGATACCATGGGGAAGGCAATCACAGGCTGTGCCATAGGGCATGTACTAATGTACCTTGACTGCCTTATCCATGGCAAGACTGCGGAGCCTAACATGCGAGTCCCCCGCATATGTTTCATGGATCCTGCCAAGCTTTCTGATCTGGTTGATGCAGATTTGATAAAAAAAAGGCAATGCAGATCCAAAGACTTGGGTGTTTGGAAAGCTTCCGGTGAGTTTTATTTGTTTTGTGTCTTGCAGACCTTTTTTTATTTTAGGTATAGCTATTTTTTTCTGTAGTGGACATGTGTACTGCAGAGTTATCTGTTTATATTTTGTATGGTTTAGGTATGGTTTTTTAGTACTGTTGTTTCATGTGTGGTTGAACTGAATAACTTTGTTCAACTAGCATGTTGGTAAATACTAACAAATTGGCAATGACAGTTAAAGTTTATTAGTGGTGTTGATTTTAAATCTGTTAATATCATGATTTATTTTTCCCTTGTGTTGCATTGATTGATTAACTTATTTTCCCCTTGTTTGTAGTGGAAAACTCATGAGGAGGTTGTTTTTTCTCGAGTGTATAAATGGCTAGTGTTGGAGATGCCGTCGTCTCAGGTTCCGAAGTTTTCATCTCTGCCCGATGAGTTGAGGGATGGCCGTGGTGTTGAGGGTACTGGTTATGTCCCCCCCCCCCGGCCCTAGTAATGCTAGTGCTTCACAGAGGCAGGGTTTTGGTATTGATGTTGCTGTTTCAGCGTTGGAGCGTGGTGAGCGTATCTTAAGTAATGTGTGTTCTAAGCTGCAAAAGGTCCCAACGACAGTTGAGCGTCTGAGCCGTGTCAATGGTATCCTTCCTGAAGGTCATAAATTTAATGTTGAGGAAGCTGTTGACTACATTGAGATGGAGAGAATTTTAATCAGTGATATGCGTGACGGTGCCGCTAATCTAGTTCAGAGCTCGGTTCGTTTGTTGAACAACATGAAGCATTTCAGAACTACGCAAAACTCTCGCTGCAAGCCATATGAAGAAAGTGCAAATGTTGTTATCAAGCAGTTCGAGCAGGATGAGGCTGCTGCCATCGACAGCAAGGCTAGTGTTGGTACTGAGGCTAATGTTTTTTTATCACGAAACGAATGATGTTGGCTTGGAGCGTCCTGATGTTGATGTGAGTCGGTCCTCGATGTTTGCAATTTTTACTTTGTTGTTCTGCTGTTAGTGTTGTAGTTGAACTTCCTCATCTTCATCTGTTTATTAATAATTTTCTTTCATGCAGATTGATCAGGATGAGGCTGCTTGCACCGATAGCAGGGCTGATGATGGTACTGAGGCTAATGTTTCTGATCAGCATACGAACGATGTTGGCTTGCAGCACCCTGTTGTTGATATGAGTGAGTCCTCATTGTTTGTATGTTTTTACTATGTTGTTCTGCTGTCAGTATTGTAGTTGAACTTCCTGATCTACATATGTTTATTAATTTTTCTTTTCATGCAGGAGACCAGTCATAATGTTGAGGCTACTGTTGACCGTGGAGTTAAAGATCCATACACTGATAAGTGCAAGGTTATTTTTATTTTTATTGTGTTTATTCATATTTTCTTGAATTTTCATGCGCACCAATGTGTATTGCTTGTTCATTTTTCTATCCCACACCGTTTAGAGTTTGCAAGGGGGTAGCTACCTTTTTTGTTACTGTTGTTTTAATTCCTTGTGTTTATTGTTGCTCATAATAGCATTGTGTTTTTGCTTCATTACATTTGAATCAGGGTCCTATTGTTGGCGATGAGCCTTGTTTGCCCGTTGGTGATGTTGCTTTGAATGTTAGCAGCAGCAAGATCGATGATGTTGTTGTGAATGCTTCCAAGGTTTGTTTTTCTGTGCACCTATTGGTAGCTTATTTTTTATTGTTAGTTTGTTCATATTATTCACTTTTTCTGAATTTTTATTTTCATCAGATTACTGATGTTGAGCGTGAGGTTGTCCTTAGTGGTGGAGATGATGCTCGTGGTGTTCCACTGAGTAGTAGGCGCAATGTTGGTAACAAAGTTGCTGATGAGGATGCTGGCGCTGCCAGCATACTTGATGCCAAATCGCCTGGTGTTGGTATTGTTGGGAATGAAAATGTTCCTAATTGTGAAGATTTGCCGCCGGAGAATTTCCCGCCTAGAGGTCTTGATTACGGTGATGCATTGCAAGATGCTTCTAGCATCGAGGAGGTGCCATCCGAGGATGATGATTTACTTCTGTCAATTTCTTCTGACCCCTCTATGCAGGAGGCGCTCTTGTCGTCCCAGGATTTTCTTTCTACAGACCCTGAAAGCACAACAATATTGGTGTCCTCTCAAGATGTCCCATCGTCAAACCCTGAAACTGGAGGCATAATGGTCTCATCACAGGAACTACCGTCGTCGTCAAACCCTGATAGTCCAGGTAAGGACTTGTAAATGAGGCATACTTCTCAATTTTGGCATTTTGGACATGTTCTCTTGTAGTTGTTGAACTTATTATTTTTCATCATTTTTTGCAACCAGAAAGTGGTAATGTTGTTAAGGTTGATACGTTTTTCTTCGCTGTTACGAGGTTGCGCACGAACCGTATGAAATGGTTAGTTTGGGATTTTGCCCGTACCATTTTTGTCTCTTTTTCTTTCTCTCATATGATTATTGTTGTTGTTGAAGTAGTTTGAATTCATGTAATCTTTTGTGTTTTTCTAGTCACAAGTCGATGTTTCAAAATAAAGAATGTGACGCCAGTGTTGGTTCTATTGCTAAAGCGTTTGTCCCCACTGGAATGCTCAACTCAGACAGTGTTGACGTTGTTTTATATTCTCTATGTCAGAAGTACCGAGACACTGACAAGTTGATATTTCCCAGATGGGTGACGGTCAGTATTTTGCCTTTTTGTAAATAGGATGATAACTTGTTTTGCCAATTTTCTAACTCTTGTTGTTCTTTTTGTACAACAGACCAAGATCCGTGATGGAAATATTGATTCCAATGTGCTAAATTGGTTCACGAGATCAGGTGCTGATGGTTTTGACCCAAGTAGGTGAACTTGGACTTTTTGTACTCATTAACTAGAACTGTCATGTTTTCTTTGCAGTTTTGGGAGGTTGGGGAATGAACTTGATTAGCCTGCTTTTACACCTTGTACTTATGAATGATGTGTGCTTCTTTTATTAAAGCTGCACTTATTATTGCAAGGAAATTGAACTGATATGATTGTTCCTCAATTTTGGACGGTGGATATAAACTCTTATGATTATATTATTTTTTTGTTTGTACTTCTGAATTTCAATTTCCCTCTTTTATTTTATTGTTTGGAGGCTGAATTTTTTGTTTCATTATGATTTGGAAAATTAATTTTTCCTCTGCGGTTTTTTTCCAGATTCTTTTCCCTACATTTGATCGCCGTCATTTGTGGCTACCATGAAGCCTAGCGATGAATTTGGGCATTGGTGCTTGATTGTTCTGAATTTGAGGTTCCGTCGTTTCGAGTGTCTTGATTCACTCCGCGATGAAACCTCGGGTGATGCAGGTAGATTCTTAAGGAATATGATAGATAATATAAAGAAGCTTTGGAGGGAGTCGAGTGTAGACAGGGCCAAACCATTCTTGCCGGTGCATATTGATGGTTTCTCTTGCGAGTTTGTGCAGGTGCCGCAGCAGGAAAACACGTGAGTATCTGTTTTAATGATTCTTGCTGGTTGTTTTTGTTGCTGGTAGGATGTTGTTCCTGTATTTTTCGGATTTGTGTTGTACCATTTTTTGTTTTTTCCTTTGTTTACAGGCATGATTGTGGATTCTTTATGCTACAAAACTGCAAGACCTATTATTGCCGGGAGGATGGTGTAATTGAAATGGTCGATTACAACCATGAAGACATTCTAGACATTAGGAAGACTTTGTTGTATACCTCCGCAACTAGCGATGTGTTTGATGTTGACTTCTGGGGTTTGTTTGGCATCGAACCCTGTACGTGTGCATGGACTTTTGTAAAAAAATCAGCTTGTACTTCTCTATTAGTACTGTCTTGAAATAGGTATTTGAACTTACCCTTTGTGCGGTCTTCTTTTTTTCCTTTCTTTTTTGGTTTTTCAGGTGAGTGGCTGGATCTTGGTGAGCATGACTACATGTTCTTTGGCAGCCAGTTCTCGGAGCTCGAGCGCGTAGCTATTGATCTTAGCCAGGGGCGTTCTCCCGAAAAGACAAGATCTGGTGTTATGAAGGGGCGGTTGGGAGCTCTGAGAGGTTCTATGGCTGCTTGTGCAGAGAGACCTACTACACCCAAGAATCCCATTGTGGAATTGATAGACAGCGATGATAATGTGTTTGACAAGATTGCTGGCGTTGGAAGAGTCACGAGGAGCACTGCTGCCAAAGGTTTATCTCCCCTTGCTGGAATAGTGGCTCGTAGAGCTGGTAGTGCTAGGAAAGATCCTGCTTTGGATTCTAGCAATGTTGTAAGCACAAAGCGTGCGCCCAGAGCTCCTATAAAGTTTTGCTCCCCTGTGCAGTAGCTTCACCCTCATAAATTCCCTCACCTGGACAAGGCTCGCAAGTTGTATAATCTGTTGCTTAGTGATGAATGGCGTGAGAAGTATGATGAGTGAGTATCTCTCATTATTTTTCCTCTTCTTTTTCTTCTGTTGTTTGTAACTGCTAGATAAATATGACCTGAACTGTTCATTTTTATACAACTTGAACTGCTATGAATGCCTTATCTTGCTTCTCCTTCTTTTTGTTCTTGTGTGTGCTGCAGGAATACATTCTCAATGATACCTCAGCCTGATGAAAGTTTAACTAACTTCACCGGGAATCGCATCTGGGAAGTTTTTTCACCTGGGCAAATGATGGAGGGTGATGTAATGGACTTCCTCATTGATGATTGGAAGCAAGATCCCGAGAGAAATGCTGATTTCGCATCTGGGAAAAGGATATTGCTGAGTCCATATTTCATCACGGTAATCAATCAGATCGGTTTCTTTCTGTTAAACAAGACTGTCTATTGTTTTTACAAGTTTTAATAATACTTTGCTTGTTGATCATTTTCCGTTGTCTATTTCTATTTTGGCTTTTTTGCAGGTTGTGCTTGACTGTTCGTTTTACGATGATGAAAATAAAGTGTTTAATGTGGAGAGTGCAGCGAGAGATTTCAAGAGCTATGTTAAAGATAAGGAAGACTTGCTCAGTGCCGACCTTGTGAGATCTACTAGCTGATTTTTGGTTTTTATTTGTTTGTTGTGATGCTGGTTTTTATTTTGAATATTTAACATCTCTTTTTTGGTCATTTGTTTTTAGATCATGATGCCTCTACTCAAGCCTATGGTTTTAGCAAAGGATAAGAAAGTGAACCACAATTCCTTATATGTCATGAATCGGTACCGAAGTAGCGTTGACATCCTTGACTCTTTACCTTATCCGAAGAACCGTCGTCCTTCAAAGAACACCTATCACAAAGACTGTGAGAAGATTGTGAGTGACATTTATTATTTGTACTGGATTAATTTTTCTGCACCTTTGTTTCTGCTTTTTCTGAGACCTAAAGCTGTGTGGGTTCTTTTGTTTTTTTACTGATTTCTAGATTGGTCAAAGTAATGAAGGCTGTGTATGGTGATGCTTAGTACAATGCGAGCAAGCAGCACAATTGGGATCTATTTGCAAAGAAACCAACATTTGTCAAGGTTCCACTTCAAGGGGAAAATGAATGTGGCCATTATACTCTGAAGTATGCGGGATGCTATGATGGTGAAAAGATCGTTGAGAACATTCGAGATAATGATGTGGGTTTCTTGTTGAGCTTTTCACTTTCTGTTTTTGGCTTATTGTGCATCCTTTTTTATGTGTCATGATTTTTGATAATTTGTTTTATTGTTTTGCAGCCACGCATTGTTGATTGGAACGCTGAGGATCTGTATAGAGTTGTGTTCAACTGGATAACCATCTTCTGGTGACGGAGCTTCCCAAGGAGGTTCAGGCTTTGGCTCCTGATGCATAGGAGAAATGGTCATCATTTGCATAGTGAATGGGATAGTTGTGTGATATATCTCTTGAAAACATTGTAGGCTCAATTTTGTAGTGTTTGATGTCTTGTCGAGTACTATGTAATAACTAGTATATTTTGTGTTATGTTTAAGTGTGGCACAATGTTTAACAAACTTTTTTCCCATGATGATTGTGTGGTTGAATAGTTGTTTCACTTGTGTATGTTTCATCGGGAATTCGTTTTGCTTAAGTTTTAGTTTTTGTACTGAAGACTTATATAGTAGTTGAACTGAAAACACTTTTTTTTCAAGTGTATCTACGAGTTGTTGCTGAGAAAGTGAGATTTATTTTATTTTTATCTCATTCCAACCTAAGTTGGACCTTTATAGTTTCTGTATCGTTTTCTTGTACTTATGATATAGTTCTGTTAGTACTGATTTGTAATCTCATCAGCGTAAGGGTTTTAAAATTTGGTGCCAAATTTTTGTTTGAACTTCTTGAACTTCAGTAGTTGAACTTTATAGTAAAAGTTAAAGTACTGGTTTAAATTAGCTATGTTTAAGAGATAGTCCTATTAAGTTCAAAACTATTTATTTCTCAAGGCATTAATTGGTATCATCATAGCACTTACCGAATAAATTAAGTTGTACTGATATGTCAAATGTGCTAGTACTTTGATTAATTATTTATTTTTTGTGTTGTTTGAGGCTAGTACGTTTTCTATTGTGTTTCTTGTGATTTTTCTCCTTTGTCGAACTTATATCTTTTTGATTTAGTTTTTGGCCTCTTTTTTTCTAGGTTTTGGTTCTTCTCCAGGCAATGTTTGGTATAATCCTAGCACTTGCCATATAGACTTAGTTGTACTGACATTTCAGTTGTATTATTACTGTTATTCTTAGTGTGTCACTGTTTTAGGGAATGTGAACTGAAGCTTCCCGTTCCTTTTTATATTTTGTAGAATGAATGTACTGTGTGTTCAAGTGTACCAGAACTTTCAGTCCTATCATGCTAATGACTAGGAAATACGTACTGGTGTTTCCTTGCTTTTCCTGTTGCAGTACTTAGTGAATTTCTAACTACTATTAGCACGATGCTTTTAGTACTGAATGTTGTCCTCGACTGAAACTTAGTCTTTTAGTGTTCTTCTGAAACTAAAAACTAATTTTTTAGTGTGATAGTACTACCGTTCATGTCTAAGCTGTACTGAGCGTCGAAGGCTACTATTTGCTTTTGTCCTTAGTTAGTCTGCCACTGTTTTTTTTTACGAAAATATTTATGTGTTATTTTTATTTCTCCATGACTAGTGCTGCGTGGCAGTCATCAAGTTTCAACTTCAACCTACTTCAACTTCAAATGATGGATCAACAAAATAGGAAGCTAGCAAACTTCTTGGATCACATAAGCAAACGATGTACTTGATAGACATAGGCAAACTTGTTCAAACCCTGACACACATAACATAAGGTAGCTGGTTCAACATAACGAAATCAAACTACAAATCTAAACAACAAGACTAAGGATAGGCATAAGCGCGAGCAACACGAATGCAGACTTTCGTGCATCTTCATCCGCGAAGTTGCAGTGGTAGTAGGGGTCAGCCTCCTGCTCTTTTGAAATATCCCAACCTGTCACGATGTTGTCGATTGTCTTCCATGACTTGTACGTTGCGTACGCATCTATTCCTGCGTACGTGATGAGGTTGTTTGGCAGCAGGCTGGTCCCCCACAGTTTGTGGTCTGCCCTGTCCATCTTCTTCTTCATGCCTTCGTAGAATGGGTGGATGACGCCGCCTGCAACATCGGCCAAGGAGTCATAGTATTTGGTGTTCTTTGGATCTTTCCACTTGCGCTGCATGTCGATGAAGTTGTTGGGTTGATTTCCAAACCAGACTTCTCCAGCATCCGCTTGTCACCTCCAATGCTGAAACCGACAAATGTGTACAATTTCTCCTCCTGCAGGAAGTCTTTGAGGCGCTTGGGCCTGCAAGGGGGGAGACACACATTTAAAGATTAGTCTTACTTTTTGAAGATTTAATTCTTCTGCTTTTTTGTTTTACAAGTGATAATCCATGAGGTAGATGCTTATATATTATGAGTCATGCATGAATGTAGTTCAGAAACTAGTACACAAAAACTAGTACACAAAGTCCTGAAATTAAATTCAACTACGCCGTGTTATTTTTTCTTTTTTGCTATCTTCCTTGCTTCACCAAATGCTTCACCAAATTAGAGAATCATTTTACCAGAGTCAATGATATATGCGCTGCTTGATTCAAGTTTAGTTTTCTTTTTTGTTGAATAAAAGACCTATACCAGTGCTTGATACATCCTTGTGCATTAATTCTATATTAAGTTCAGAAATTAGTTTGAGAAACATGTGCATCAAGATATGGACCTATACCACTTCACCAAAGATCTTTTAATACATCAATTCAATAAACTATACTAGTGCATCAAGATCAGAATCTATGCTAGTACATCAAGTTCAGAAATTATTTTGGTGCATAAAGTTCAGAATGCTATAAACTTTTTTCCAGATGCTAATCTGGTGAAACAATCCACTTCACAGTTTCAGAAATGCATGTAACTTGAGAAACATGTACTCGTGCATCCACTTCATAGACTATAGTAGTTCATCTAGTTGGGAAACAAGTTTTAATTAAGTTTTTAGTGAGTAGTACTGGTACAACTGATGAATGAACAGTAGTATGGGTTACCATTTTGTGGCTGCTGCGATGTGGTATACCAAGCAGAGTTCCTCGACGCACAACTGCAGGACTGCCGCCATTTGTGGAGGTTATTCTTCGTTGGTGTACTCCACATCAACTCCGATGAAGCTCGGATACAAGCCACCGCCCTTCATCCTGAGCCTGCTCATCACCTCGTCGGTCTTGTCTGGTATGCTGGTGCAGACGATCTCCAGCGTCTCCTTGTCATGGAGTTCAACCCCTTTGAGCGTTTTGGTGTACTCGCGCTTCTCGCTGGGGACGTGAATGTCGACGGGGTTGCTGCTCTTGTTCGAAGTCTCACCATGGTGATGCTTGGCGGACGGTTCCTCCGCCATCGCCTTCCTCCGGCGACTGTGGGCTTGGGAGAGAGAAGTTTTTGGTTTGTGTGCAGTGGAGATGGAAGCAGCAATGGTGGTTCTGTGAATGAGGCAGAGATGGAAGACAATGGGGTATTTTGCAGTGCGTCGATGGTGGTGTGTGGCAGGCGGTTCGTCGGGGGCGTGGGTGTACTGGTCGTGGGGGGCGTGGGTGCAGTGCGTCGTGACAACCGCCTAGTGGGTGGCGCGGGTGGTGGACTGGAAGAACTAACCGTCCAAGACAAATGTTTTTACTGCTGCACTAATTAGTCTTGTAAAGCTGTACTTACGATCTGCTAAATCCCACTTGCACGTCTCTGCGGTGGTGATGATGGCATTTTGCACTGTTTAGGTGACGTATGTTCTGTGATGTTTTTCCGTGTGGATGTTTAAGTATTGTTTTTCTATTGAAGTCTTATACACTAGTTTATCTCAAAACATTTTTTCAGTGCCCTGGGAGTTGTTGCTCAAAACTTGTACTTATTTTATTTTCATCTGTACCAACCTAAGTTAGGCCTTTATAGTTTTTGTATTTCTCATTTTAGTGCACTTATGGTTTAGTACTGTGTGAACCGAATTGTAATTTCATACAGCGCACGGGTTTGAAATTTGATGTCACAGTGGTGCGAGTGGCCTGACTGATCCTGCTGTTTTAGTATTGATGTCGTATGTATGTTTGAACTGATTTTTTTTGGATGGGGGTGGGGGTTTGAGATTATTTTACGGCCAGATCGTTCGTTGCGGTGTGGACAGATTTTATATAAATAAGAAAATTAGCAGAATTGACAAATAAATTCTATTTGAACTTTTTGCATTTTAGTAGTTGAACTTGTCAGATTTTATATAAATAATAAATTTAGCATAATTTACAAACATTATATGTTCGAACTTTTAGAGTTTTAATAGTTGAACTTGAAAGTAATATTTTAATTCGGTTTTTTAAATAATGTTTGAACTTTTTGAGTTTTAGTAGTTGAACTTGTCAGATTTTATATAAATAAGAAATTTAGCATAATTGACAAACATTATATGTTTGAACTTTTAGAGTTTTAGTAGTTAAACTTGTCAGTTTTTCTATAAATAAGAAATTTAGCATAATTGACAAACATTATATGTTTGAACGTTTTGAGTTTTAGTAGTTGAACTTGAAAGTAATATTTAATTCGGTTTTTTAAATTATGTACATTTAACAGATAGTCTATTAAGTTATGTTCTTTTTAGAGGTTCATTGTTTTTGTATCATATTTTTTCCTTTTTAGGTGAATTGACAAACATTTTTTTGTAGTTTATATTTCTTTTGTCCCGCCCTCTGGTTACCTAGGCTTGGGCTTATTGGTGGGGTGTTTTGTTGACGATGCAGGTTATTGGGCCATTTTCCGGCCTAGATAGCTCGTCCGCGCGGCTGTGCAGTGAGTCATGCGCGTGCGCTCTGGGTTTAGTCCCACCTCGCTAGTCGAGGGGGCTCCAGACCTGTTTATAAGCGCAGCCGAGGGTCACCAGTCGAAGTCCTCCGAACACTTACCTGAGCGCTTATACACGACGCTCTCTCTCTCTCTTGACCTATGGGCCCATGTCGGCGGGTCCTGGGTTGTGCGGATTACTCGGGATTCGCCCACGGGCTCGAGTTCAAGTATCTAGCATTGTCAGGGCCTCGCGTGACATTGGGCGGTCAATTTTTTTTGTTTGTTTGAATCTAGTACTTGACTCCACCAGTGACTTGGACTGATACTTTTTGTTCTAGTTCTTGTCAGTTTTGTGTGAGTGTAATGTTTTTCGTTTGAGTTTTTTGGCTTCTTTTTTGTGTTTGTTTTCATGATTATTCTCAAGTGTCTTCTGGTGTCATTTTCAGAACTATGGTACTTGCGTGTAGACTGAGTTGTACTGACAGTGCATTCATAGTAGCGCTTACAGACTGGTGCTTCTTTGTATTTTTTATTGTAGTAAGTATGTACTATCCGATCAAGTGTACCTAGTTGTACTGACATGGAGCAACGTTGTGTGATTAGTCGCATCATAACTAGTACTTTAGAGCAGCGACAACGTTCCATTCAGAAGCTACTTTTCAATTTTGAAATGATGGATTAACAACATACGAAGCTACCAAACCAAACTTATATAATGAGATAAGCAAAACATTGTACTTGATGACATAACTAAACTTGTTCAAACATGAGAAGCACGACATAATAATACTGGTTCAACCCAACAAGAGCAAACTACTAATTTGAAACAACAAGATAAAAGGCAAGCACAAGCAGAAGTAAAACGAAGGCAGGCTCTGATGTATCTTCATCCCGTAAAGGGGCAATAGGGGCGGTCGTAGTAGTTTTCAGCCTCCCGGTCTTTCGCATATTCCGAAGCATCTGTGATGTAGTCGATCATGAACCATGACTTGTACGCGGCGTAAGCATCTACTCCTGTGTACTCGATGAGGTTGTCTGGCAGCTCGCTGGTCCCCCATAGTTTGTAGTCTTCCTGCATGTTGATCTTGTTCTTCATGCCTTTGTAGAATGGGTGGATGACGCTGGCTGCAACATCAGTCAAGGAGTCGTACTCTTTTCCGGTGTATGGAACTCTCCACTTGCGCTGAATGTCGATGAACTTGTTGGGATTGATCTCCATACCGGACAACTTTAGCTTCTCTTTGTCGCTTTCAATGCTGAAACCGGCAAATGTGAACAACTTCTCATGCTGCAGCATCTCGGTCAGGCGCTTGGGCCTGCAAGGGCAGAGACATTTTGAATATTAGCATTACTTTGATGTTTGAATTATTCATTTTTGTTTTCTTTTACAAGCGATGAATCCATGAAGTAGTTGTTTCTGTAGGATAAACAATGGATGAATGTACTTCAAAAACTAGTAAAGAAAGTTCTGAAATTAAATTAAGTACATCATGTTATTCTTCTTCTTGGATTATACATAGTTTTAGTCAATGTTGTATGTTCTGCATTGGTACTAGTTTAGTCTACTTTTGTTGAATAGGATAACACATAATCAGTGCTTCACCAAGTCCTTAGTTAATTTTCTTATGAAAATAACATTAGATCAAATTCAGAAAATACTTCACTACATCAAGTTCAGAAACATGTTTTTAATACATCGAGTACATAGACTCCTCTATTGGATCAACTTCAGAAACTACACTAGTCGATCAACTTCAGAATTTAATCTTCTGCAAGATTTTCCAAATGGTAATCCTGTGCATCAATTTCAAAAATACATTTATAGTATATCTACTTGAGAAAATGCAGTAGTGCATCCACTTTCCACAAACCACATTAGTACATGTAGTGGGGAAACAAGTCTGATTAAATTTTCAGTATACAGTACTAATAAAATAGATAAACCATATGCAGGGCAAATGAGTAGGATTGCTGACCATTTTGTGGCCGCTGCGATGTGGTACACCAAGCAGAGTTCATCGACGCACAACTGCAGGACTGCTGCCATCTGGGGAGGTTCATCTTTGTTGGTGTAGTGCACACCAACACCGACAATCCTACGAGTCCTGCCACCAAGCTTCCTCCAGAGCCTGGAGATCACCTCGTCGGCCTTTTCTGGTACGCTGGTGCAGACGATCTCCAGCGTCTCATTGCCGTGGAGCTCAACCCCTTTGAGGGTTGTTGTGTACTCGCGCTTCTCGCTGGGGACGTGAATGTCGACGAGGTTGCTGCTCTTGTCCGATGTCTCGGCATGATGACGCTTGGCGGATGGTTCCTCCGCCATTCCCTTCCTCCGGCGACTGTGGACTTGGGTCAGAGAAGTTTTTGGTTTGTGTGTAGTGGAAATGGAAGTGGCAATGGTGGTTTGTGAGAACGAGGGAGAGATGGAAGAGAATGGTTTTTTTTGCAGTGCATGGACGGGGATTTGTGGGAGGCGGTTCATTCGGGGGCGTGGGTGCAGTGGGTGTTGTGGCGTGGGGTCACTGTTTGCAGTCCCTTGTGGCAACCGCTCAGTGGGTGGCGCTGGTGGAGGCGTGGAAGAACTAACCATCCAAGTTAAATGGTTTTTACTGTTGAACTGACTAGTCTTGTCAGGCTGTACTTATGACTTGACAAATCCCACTTGCACGTCTCTGCGGTGGTGATGATGGCATTTTACAGTGGCATCGATTCGTATAGTCAAGCTGTACTTATCAGCTGCTTATCCCACTTGCACGTGTCAGCGTCGGTGTTAATGGAGGTCTGAACTCCTCTACTGTCATACTTGGACTGGTGATTGAAGTGTAATTGAACGTACCAAATACCAGTAAGACTATGTGTGGTGCTAATGTTTTTTGAAACAATTTTCATATTTTTTAAAGGATTGTTTATATCAAGATAATCTATGAGTATTTTTTACAGATAAATTAGATTTTCATCAGTACAGGATGTATTATATTCGCATTTTGCTTGAGGTAATTATTTTTATGTACTGATGGTCTTTCTGAATTGGGACTGGCAGAAGCAGGCATAGCTTTGTTTTTTCAAAACGATGTTTTTTTTGAGTCGTTCATTGGTGTGTTTGTTTTACTATGCCTTTGTACTGACGACTGAGAATTATCAGTACTGATGTACTACAAGAGTTTAAATTTTTCCTTGACATTTTTTTTGCTGAGTTACTAGTTGACAGTAGCATTTTGCGTCAGATATATCTAGATAAGTTTTCTCAAATTTATTTGTGACTGCATTCAAAAGGATTATCAAATGGTTTACATAATAATGTCACTGCTCCAACGGGCACAAATCAGAAATTATATCAGTACTGATGTGTACTCTGCCTTGTACTGACGACTGAGAGTTATCATTACTGGTTGATAGTAGCGTTTTGCGTCAGATATATCCAGATAAGTTTTTTCAAACGTATTTGTGACTGCATTCAAAATGATTATCAAATGGTTTACATAATAATGTCACTGCTCCAGCAGGCACAAATCAGAAATTATATCTTAACTATAGTACTGATCGAGAAATCGACGATAAAGCTAAATAAGTTTTGGTAACGACAGTGTTTCTGAAATGCTTCCTCATTGTGTGCTAATGCAACTTAGACTACAAGGTTATTTTTTAGTTGACGCAGCAAGATAACCACTATGTATTGTTCAGTCTTGAGCTTCTCCTAACTGTCCCCGAATCTTGTGCCTTGCCGGCGCTCTTTCCAGGTTGAGCCTTGGCAGCTTCATCGTCAGTTCCAGTTTCCTCGCCCCCGACACTGTCATCTTCATTATCTTTGTCTGATTGTTCGTCATTCTCGTCAAACTCTTCTTCTTCATCGTCTTCATTTGATTGCTTGGAACTCTGTACCTTACCATGTTTCTGTTCAGCTCCACTGACCTCCTTGCCCACTTTGCACATGCGGGCATTATGTCCATCAGTTCCCCCTCACTTGCGGCAAGTGTAGCTGTTACGTGTGTTGTCTCCATTGGTAGAAAGCTGGGTGGCTCCAATCTGCTTGTTTTTGTTGACAGTGGCATCTGTGCGGAGTGGGCATGTGCGGTAGTTATGGTTGCTCACGACGTTGCAGAATCCGCATGCCCTTATCCAGAGAGGTTTGCCGTCTGGGCCAAATTCCACACGCTTGATGGGGCGTGGTGCCTTTTTGGCTGCTGCTTGCGTCTTGCTCTTCCTCCCCTTTGTGTTTGAGAATATGGGTGGTTTAATCACCCTTTCCTGCTGCTGCTGGTAGGATGTGCTATTGTCATGTCGTTCGCCTACAGCACCATCAAGCTCATGATCTCGCATGTGAGCTTGTCGGTGCTCTTGAGTGTGCACATGGGCAAGCTCCGGTTGCTGCTGCTCCTCTTCCTCGTTGTCAAACGGGTCAATAGCTCCCAGATGGTTCATCTCGGATAACATTGTAGCAATATCCTGCTCAATGGCTTCATTGTCCGCGACACCTCCATTTTCAGCAGAATGCATGGCGTCGAGTTCTTGTTCAAGTTTGTCCATGACGACCCGTGACCTTGCCATTTGCTCTTGGCTTCTCAAGCTTTTTCTGTGCACCCTCATGTTCACCGTCAGCAGTGAGCTTTCAATGCAGTATTGGGATGCATTGTTTGACGCTACTGTCCTCAAGTCATTTCTGTCAAATGTTGGTTGGATGTTCGGGCATTTGGTGTATCTCCTGAGGATGTATTTCTCTGGAACATTGGTAGCCTTAATTGTCTGCATCATGCACAGGACATGCACGCAGAAAAGACCTGTATTTGTTTTTGGAAGAGGTGCATGTTTTTTGTCATTTCATTCGAACAAAAACTTTGCAAAAAAAGTAGTACAGTATGTAACATCTTTTTTGTAGTCCTCACATGTGTGGTCCCATAGCCTGCACTCACACTCATATGTTTCTCCCACGGGGTCTGCAACTACCTGGAACACGTGCTGAGCCAACACAGATAGTTTTTGCGGGTGGTTGTAGCGCACTAGGTACTTTGTGGGCTCTTCTGTCTCTGTCGCCGTGAAGAGTGTGCTCAGTTTTAGCCTATCTCTAATCTCGCTGTACACAGCTCGTGTGTACAGCTTTGCGATCTCGGTGTCAAACTAATAAAAGGCCAGCGTGTTTTGTTCCTTCTGCACATTCAAGAATGATGACCAAATTGTTAGTTTTCTCGCAGCAAAAACTTCTAATAAAGTTTTTACTTTAGTAAGCATGTAATTTTTTGTCTTACGACAAGTGATAGAGCTATACCCGGTTACCCATTGTCTCCTGGTTCTCTGTCTGCCTCCTGGTTTTGACGCAGGAGTTTACCTGGCTGACAAACCGGTGTAGGTTATGTCTCTCATTTACGTAGTTCTTCTTGAGCACATAGTTCATGCTCTCACTTCGTTGTGTGGATGTCATTTTGGCGCAGAAAATTTCTTTGAAGTAGGCTGATATCCATTTCTCACGCTTGTTCCACATGCCCACCATTGTGGCATCATCGTGGAGGTTGTACTTATCCATGAGTCTTTTTCAGGCATCCTCAAACTCAGTTGGCATGAGGGGCCATTTGAGCATTGATGTGAATTCATCCTTAAAGTCATCATGCAGGTAGTACAGGTACGCGAGGTGTTCCCTGTACTTCTTCATAATGTGCCAGCGGCATAGCTTATGTACTGTGTTCTCAAAAACATCTGCGATCGCCAAAGCCATTGCCGGGCACTGGTCTGGTAATGAGAAAATAGACTCGGAGTGGTCAGCAGATGGTTGTACATATATACCAATAGAACTGACACAACATTTTTACTGTGTTATTTTCCTTTTGTTTTTTGGATGGGGGGTGGTGGTTGGGGGTGGTTTTAGCAGTTGTACCTGTGAGGATGCATGTAGGAGCCTTCCTTCTCATGCACCTTAAAAATGTCTTGAACAACCACTTGAATGAATCTGCATCCTCATCTCTTATCAGGGCAAAACCAAAGAATGTAGTCTGCAAGTGGTTGTTAGTTCTGACAAACACCCCAAGTGGCATATGCTACTTGTTGGTCTTATATGTTGTGTCAAACATTATGCAGTTCCCGAAGTCATGATATGCCCCTCGGCAGCTTGCATTCGCCCAGAATATGTTCTTAACTCTGTCGGACTCATCGAGTTGCATGTCACAGAAGAATTCCCTGTTTATAGCTTTCATCTCCCTAAAGAAGTTGACAGTCCTTAGGACATCATCCACATCATCAATCCTTGAATTCTTTGCTTTCCTGCATATTAAAAGTTCATTGAAAAATGCATGTTGAACTGGCGTCAGGTCATGCGTTGCCTAATATGTTTGTACTGACAGAGGAAAAAATATGGAGGCGGTTTATGGGAGGAGAACATGTTTGTACTTACAGGTTAATCAGGTCTTTGGCATTCATTTCGAGGAAGTAGCTACCAGGGTCATCACCGCCCAGTATGCTCATGATTGGTGCGTGTTCAATGCCTTAGAACTGCAGGTACTTGACGTACTCCGAGATTGTTTTGTCAAAGTTTTTTTGGGAGTGCAAGAAGACAAGCATTTCTGCGGTGAGCTGTAGCCTGTGGTTGTGTTACCAGACTATCTCTTTTACGACAAATGTTCCATCCTTTTTCTTCTTCGGCCTCATTTTAGCCCCGCAGTTAGTTCTGGTTGTCGTCTTGTTATGCTGTCTATTTGCTTCAGACACCTTTGATTCATAAACTCCATGGCACGTGCAATAAAGGTAGGCTCTGGTCTTAGACTTGGGGCCTTCCCTGACAGCAAAACCAGCGTGCTTCGCATATACGTTGAAGAAGTTCTTTGTTTCTTCGAAAGTTTCAAACCTCATCTCTTGCCTTGGCAGAACGTAAGCTTCAATGTCAGGTGGCTGCACGCAACAGTGACAAAACAAAAACGTAGTTATGAAAATGTTAGATGGGGTGGTCATAGCATCATGGTATGGACTGTGCTTGTATGTTTTTTCTATATGGATACTTACATGTGTATAGCTCTGTGCTGCCTCCAGTGTTTG
Source organism: Triticum dicoccoides (assembly GCF_002162155.2). Classification (NCBI taxonomy): domain Eukaryota; kingdom Viridiplantae; phylum Streptophyta; class Magnoliopsida; order Poales; family Poaceae; genus Triticum; species Triticum dicoccoides. Next base: position 416,511,963 of record NC_041389.1, on the reverse strand, counting down.
TTGTTCTCCCTGGTTTATGGGCGTCGGTGGTGTCACCCTTGGCACATGCAGCAATGCATCTCTTGGAGGGAGCAACATTGACGGAGATCTCCGTCTCTTGTTGTATGGTCGTCTCCCCTCAGATTCATTGTGAGATTGCTCCTGTCTATATGGCTCATATCTTGTACTTTTGAACCTGCTAGAGTGGCCAAAATTTCTGTCTCTTTGCCCTGGTCTTCCCGTCGCAACCGCTTTTGCAGCACGGATGATTGATGTTGACGGAGCGACTAGTGGAAGCCTTGTTGCAACCCATCCACAGCTTCCTGTCCTTGGCTTTTTGCATGCGCTGGGGAAGGAAAACATTTGTTGTTGGTGATATTGTTGGCCTTGTTGCAACCCAGCAGCGGCAAAGCTTGCATTCCCAGATACTGGTGTTTGTTGTGTAGAAGAACCTGTCCGTGCTTCTGATGATTGCGGTGTGTCTTCAAATCTACCGGTATTGTTGAAATATACAGGCGGTATTTCTGGTGTTACCCAACCAGGTGGTGCCCCATATCTGCTTGGCTCATGAAATGCTCGATTCGTACGCCGCCTTGCATGCTTCTGCAAACGACATTCAACAGTTTTGGGATTAATCTGGTTTCGTTTTTAGTCGAACTGATGAACGTTCATGTTCAACACTGATGTACTGATGTACTGGTTTTTAGCACTGCTTGTAAACTGGACATTGAACTCATGCATGACTTCTCTTTTGTTCGTCTATAACTTATGCAACTACACTAGAGTACTCCTAGTTTATGTATCATTGAACTTACTATGTAACTGTGGCACTCTCTTATCACTATCTACTTGGACTGATGTATATGTTTATGTTTTTTTACTTGAACTGAAGCTAGCATATTAGAAGTACTGACACTAACCTCGACATCCTAATCGTGCATCAATGCATCTACATTACAAGTACTGCCAGTTTAGGCATCACTGAACTTACTGTGTAGCAATTTTATATTTTTTTCAATAACAGTTTTTTACTCGTTTGAACTAACGCAACTACATGACTTGTACTCTTAGAAATAACAACATACAACTTTTCAGTGGTAGCTGAACCTTAGTACTATCTACTTGGACTGATGCAGAAGTTTAAGTTTTTTTACTTGAACTGAAGCTAGCATATTATAAGTACTGACAGTAACCTCGACATGCTAATTGTGCATCAAGTGGCAGGGGTGTAAACGAACTGATGCAAGCATTTGCAATGTACTGATGCAGCACAGATGCAGCACACAATTTTGTACTCATGAACCTAATAGTGTAACATGTAGGTATAGCATAGCAGCAAAGATAAACTGATGAACTGATAAATTGACAGAAACATGGTACCTATCTTCATTCAAACCCAGATCTCAAAAATTTGGTGTTGCTAGTAATTTGTGTGGGAAGGATTCACCACCTGCATCTTGTTGCATGTGGCTCCATCTTCGTTTCGTTGGCGGCGTATTGGCAAGAACTTGGAAGGCGGAGCCATTGTTGTTGGGGAGAAGACCGTGCTTGTGGTCGAGCTCTGTCGACGAGTTCCATCAAGGGGCGGAGGCAGGAGGTGTGGATCACGGCCCAGGAGAATCTCCGGTGCGCGGTGATGGAGAGGCGCGAGGGGAAGATCCTGCACCAGGCGGCGGGTAGGCGAGCAGGGAGGCTCCTACACCATATGTAGGAAGGCGTGCGGGGAGGCTCTGGCGCCCGGCGGCGGGGAAGCGTGCGGGGAGGCTCCGCTGCCCGACGGCAGGGAGGTGCGCGGGGATGCTCCGGCGCCGGACAAGGCGACCGATGGTGGCGGCGGTCGGGCCGGCAGCATAGCTAGATGGCGGTGCGTCGGTTGGAGTGGTGGCTGTGGATCGGGGGCCGGTGATGCAAACTTGTCGTCGGCGGGTCACGGCTCCGCGGGCTCCCTCGCTCCGGTTGCCGCCATCGCTCGCTCGCCCGCGACGGCTGCCTCCGGCGGTAGGAAGCGGGTCGGGTTGGGGCTGGGTTGGTCGTAGACGCATCGCGCCTTATAGGGGGCGAGCGTAACAGAATACTATTCTGTTACCGGTAACAGAATAGTCCAGCCCTATATATATAAATAAACCGCTTGGCTCAATAGATTGAACCATCAGAAAAAAATTGCATGAGAGGGACCACAAAACCAGCACTGCCTGCATGCGGCCAAAAATGATGTACATTGGAAGGGGTGATGTGTGTTTTCAATATAGAATAATGTACAATTTATATGTGGCACTTGCCTGTCGATACACACAAACATGAAAGCCAGGTAGTTAAGGACGACATATGCAGGATACGGTGTCGGTCGAACCTAGCAATCCAAGCGTGTGGGAGGGAATCCAGACAACACATGAGCTTGAGCTTTAGTTGAACGACATGTGACGGTGACCGGCCCTAAGACAAACTAGGAATAGGAGGAATCCATTCATGGACAACACATAACCCTCGTTACCGGTCAAAGGCATGATATATATACACTCAAGGATACCACAAATATGTGTGTCGTCACAAAAAACCGCACAAGGGAGAAGTGGTCAATCAGAAGACCCCCTATACATTGCATGCGGCTCAAAAATATGTATGGGTACGGTGGTGTTTTCAAATCCCGAATGCACAACTTTGATGGGGCACCAACTACATTACAAATTGAACACCGTACCAGAACCCAAGCCAGGTTCAATATGTACGATGTCGGTTCCCCAACTTCGAGGTGGGGGTGTCATCTAATGCATGCGCTCAAACTTTATTTGGTCTAGCATGGCACACATAGCAATAGGAAACCATCATGGGCAAACCCTTCTCGTATGTTGGGTCAAAGGGATAGATTGTGTGGGGGGGCCTCATTATCGATCAAGGATGATATATATATATATATATATGTGTGTGTGTGTGTGTGTGTGTGTGTGTGTGTGTGTGCGTGCGTGTGTGTGTATACACCTCGTGGAGCCCACAGATATATGCGGCATCTATAAACCGCACAAGGGAGACATGCTCGATCAGAACACCCGGCCCCTATACCATGCATGCGGCCTAAAAAAATGTATGGGTCTGGTGTGTGATTTGTTCAAATCCTGAAAGCACAAGTTCGATGGGGCACCAAGTACATCGGTAACATTACAAACTGAACATCGTACCCCCGCGGACAGGTTAAAGATGTACGATGTCGGGAACACAACTTCGAGGCAGGTGGGGGGTAGGGGCCAGGTGTCGTCCAACTCATTTGCTGAAACTTGATTTGCTCTAACATAGCACATGGAGAAAAGAGTAAACCCTTCTCGTGCATTGGGTCAAAGGGATAATTTGTGTGGGCCTAGAGATGTCGATCATTCTTTGATTTTTGAAAACAAAAATAACCAATAAAAACATAGTCTACAAATTAGCAAAAGAAGGATCCCAAGTTTTATATAATCATCATGATAGGTCAATATAGAGAAATTTAGATGATAAATGTCTATATTGACCGTATCATAGCGTTTAAATGGAGCTTGAGATATGCAACTTGCCATCGTGTCACCCATCCTTAGACTACTCCAGCCCAAGCAAGCTTAACTTCTGCATTCTATTCGGCTAGGCTAGCAGATATGAAGCCGCCCCTTGTTCATAGGAATTGCCTCCTTGCCTTTAAGGTGTTTCACACTGGTTACCCTATGGAACCTACTCCCTACTATCACACATGTTTGTGCTTTTAGAAACTATGTGCAATATTTACATGACCGGTGTGTCGCTGCCTAGCCTTCAATGAGCACTGACACTGGCAGCGGGAAAACAATGGGAGAAGAGGCGGGCAACCGATGGGAGGAGTGGCGGGAAACGATAGCGTGTTTGGATATATAAAAAATTAATATGGAAAACTTTTTAACATGAATATGGAAAACTTAGTAGAGAAGGAAGCATGAGCTAGCACGACGCATGCGCATAGTGCTTACCCATATATATAAATAAAATCACAATAGAACTGCATGTGTTGTCGAAAGGGATGAGAATTGTCGTTTGATCTAGGAGCATCCAATAGTGCAGGTGTACGATCCATGGGGTTTGGGTTCTAGCCAATTAGAACGCATGACTCAGATCGCGCGTGCAGCGGGGGGCATCGGCCATGGTTCAGTAGGCACACGCTTTTCGTGAGTGAACTTTGTGCTATTTGTAAACATTTCAACAGAATCTTGGTTTCTAGATCCCCGTAAATCCAAAACTCACCCGAAAATCGTGAAACTTGCCATTGTGTCACGACATGGAACATATATGTCGAGGAATTTTTTTGTCCATTTTGGGGCAAGTTTTATTACAAGCCTCTTACAAACCAGAGCTTCTCTCAAGAAGCCTCGTGGTTCTGATTGGGAAACGTGTCCCCCTTGTGGGAGAAACGATAGTCACTACCTCTTTTCGCAAGCAATGCTAATTCTTGAGCTTGCGTTGGTTTTTCCCTTGAAGAGGAAATGGTGATGCAGCAAAGTAGAGATAAGCATTTCCCTCAGTTAGAGAACCAAGGTATCAATCCAGTAGGAGGCACAAGCAAGTCCCCAATATATGCACCTACACAAACAATCAAACACTTGCACCCAGCGCAATAAAGGGGTTGGCAATCCCTTCATAGTCAACTACAATGGTGAGATCTGGTAGAAATAGATATAAAAGATTACTAAAACATAAAACAAAATAAAAGTAAATAAATTGCAGCAAGGTATTTTTCAGATTTTGGGTTTATAGATCTGAAAATATATGATGGAACTAGACCCGGGGGCCATAGGTTTCACTAGAGGCTTCTCTCCTGAAGGAAAATAATACGGTGGGTGAACAAATTAATGTCGAGAAATTGATAGAAAAGCGCAAAGTTATGACGATATCCAAAGCAATTATTATGCATATAGGCATCACGTCCGTGTCTAGTAGACCAAAACAATTCTGCATCTACTACTATTTCTCCACACATCGACCGACTCATGCCAGCATCTAGAGTATTAAGTTCATAAGAACAGAGTAACTCATTAAGGAAGAAAACATGATGTAGCGGGATAAACTCAAATAATATGATGAAAAGACATCTTGTTATCCTTGATGGCAACAATGCAATACGTGTCTCGCTACCCCTACTTTGTCACTTGGTGAAATCACGCAAGATTGAACCCAAAACTAAGCATCTCTCCCATTGCAAGAAATAACAATCTAGTTGGCCAAACCAAACCAATAATTCGAAGATAAATACAAAGATATATCAAATCATGCATTTAAGAATTCAGAGAAGATTCGAATAATATTCATAGATAAGTTGATCATGAATCCACAATTCATCGGATCTCGACAAACACACCACAAAAGAACATTAGATCGGATAGATCTCTAAGAACATCGAGAAGAACATTGTATTGAAGATCAAAGAGAGAGAAGAAGCCATCTAGCTACTAACAATGGACCCATAGGTCTGAGGTAAACTACTCACGCTTCATCGGAAGCGTAATAGAGTTGATGTAGATGCCCTCCGTGATCGATTCCCCCTCCGCCAGATCGTCGAAAAGGCTCCAAGATGGGATCTCATGGGAACAGAGGCTTGCGGTGGCGGAAAAGTATTTTCGTGGACTCCTCTGATGGTTTGGGAATATTTTAGGATTTATAGAGCTAAGAGGGAGGTCGGTGGGCTCCCGGGGGGGCACAAGCCAGGGAGGTGCCCCCCTAGGGCGCGCCCTGGCGGCTTGTCGCCTCCTCGACTGTTCTGACTTGGGCTCCAAATTTCGTGGGTGTCTTCTAGTCCAAGAAAAATCATCACAAAAGTTTTATTCTGTTTGGACTCCGTTTGATATTTCTTTTATGTAAAACTCAAAAACGAAAAAAAAAAGAAACTGGCACCTGGCTCAAGTTAATAGGTTAGTCCCAAAAATAATATAAAACAGCATATTAATGCATACAAAACATCCAAACATATAATATAATAGCATGGAGCAATCAAAAATTATAGGTACGTTGGAGATGTATCAAGCATCCCCAAGCTTAATTCATGCTCGTCCTACGAGTAGGTAAATGATAAAAACAGAATTTTTGATGTGGAATGCTACCTAACATATTTACCCATGTAATTTTCTTTATTGTGGCATGAACATTCAGATCCATAAGATTCAAAACAAAAGTTTAATATTGACATAAAAACAATAATACTTCAAGCATACTAACAAAGCAATCATGTCTTCTCAAAATAACATGGCCATAGAAAGTTATCCCTACAAAATCATATAGTCCGGCTATGCTCCATCTTCATCACACAAAGTATTACATCATGAACAACCCCGTTGACAAGCCAAGCAGTTGTTTCATACTTTTGATGTTTTCAAACCTTTTCAACTTCCATGCAATACATGAGTGTGAGCCATGGATATAGCACTATAGGTGCAATAGAATATGGTGGTTGTGGATAAGACAAAAAGAAGGAGATAGCCTCACATCAACTAGGCATATCAACGGGCTATGGAGATGCCCATCAATAGATATCAATGTGAGTGAGTAGAGATTGCCATGAAATGGATGCACTAGATCTATAAGTGTATGAAAGCTCAAAAGAAAGTAAGTGGGTGTGCATCCAACTCGCTTGCTCACGAAGACCTAGGAAAATTTGAGGAAGCCCATCATTGGTATATACAGGCCAAGTTCTATAATGAACATTTTCCACTAGTATATGAAAGTGACAATATAGGAGACTCTCTATCACGAAGATCATGGTGCTACTTGATGCACAAGTGTGGAAAAAGGATAGTAACATTGTCCCGTCTCTGTTTTTTCTCATTTTTTATTGGTGGGCTTCTTTGGCCTCTTTGTTTATTTGAGCTTCTTTGGCCTCTTTTATTTTTCATAAAGTCCGGAGACTCATCCCAACTTTGTGAGGGAATCATAGCTTCCATCATCCTTTCCTCACATGGGACAATGCTCTAATAATGATGATCATCACACTTTTATTTCTTACAACTCAAGACTTACAACTCGATACTTAGAAAAAAAATATGACTCTATATGAATGCCTCTGGTGGTGTACTGGGATGTGCAATGATCTAGCATAGCGAATGACATGGAAAATGGACAATCGATAAAAACATCATGCTAGCTTTCTTACGATCATGCAAAGCAATATGGCAATGATGGTGCGTGTCATAATAAAACGGAACGGTGGAAGTTGCATGTAAATATATCTCGGAATGGCTATGGAAATGCCATAATAGGTAGGTATGGTGGCTATTTTGAGGAGGGTGTATGGTGGGTGTAATGCACCGGCGAGAATTGCGCGGTACTAGAGAGGCTAGCAATGGTGGAAGGGTGAGAGTGCGTATAATCCATGGACTCAACATTAGTCATAAAGAATTCACATACTTATTGCAAAAGTCTAGAAGCTATCGAAACAAAGTACTACATGCATGCTCCTAGGGGGATGAATTGGTAGGAAAACACCATCGATCATCCTCGACCGCCACTCATAAGGAAGACAATCAATAAATAAACCATGCTCCGACTTCATCACATAACGGTTCACCATACGTGCATGCTATAGGAATCACAAACTTTAACACAAGTATTTCTACCAATCCACAATTACTCACTAGCATGACTCTAATAACACCATCTTTATATCTCAAAACAATCATAAGGAATTAAACTTCACATAGTATTCAGTGGACTTTATATGAAAGTTTTTATTATATCCCTCTTGGATGCCCATCATATTAGGACTAAATTCATAACCCAAGAAAATTGCCATGGTGTTTAGAGACTCTCAAAATAATATAAGTGAAGCATGAGAGTTCACCAATTTCTATAAAATAAAGCCACATCCATGCTCTAAAAGATATAAGTGAATTACTAGAGCAAATTGCCTAGCTCAAAAGATATAAGTGAATCACATAGAGTATTCTAATGAGTTCACGATTTAAGTGTGTCCCTCTCAAAAGGTGTGTACAACAAGGATGATTGTAGAAAACTAAAAATCAAAGACTTATATCATACAAGACGCTCCAAGCAAAACACATATCATGTGGTGAATAAAATATAGCCTCAAGTAAATTTACCGATGGATTGAAGACGAAAGAGCGGATGCCTTCCAGGGCATCCCAAGGCTTAGGCTCTTGGTTGTCCTTGAATATTACCTTGGGGTGCCTTGGGTATCCCCAATCTTAGCCTCTTGCCACTCCTTATTCCATAGTCCATCAAATCTTTACCCAAAACTTGAAAACTTCACAACACAAAACTCAAGAGAAAACTCATGAGACCCATTAGTATAAGAAAATAAATCACCACCTTTGGTACTGTTGTGAACTCATTCTTTATTTATATTGGTGTAATATCTACTGTATTCCAACTTCTCCATGGTTCATACCCCCTGATACTACCCATAGATTCATCAAAATAAGCACAAAACACATAGATAACAGAATCTATCAAAAATGGAACAGTCTGTAGTAATCAGGAAACTTCGTATACTTCTATAAATCCAAAAAATTCTGAAAACTTAGGACAACCTAGGAAATTTGTACCGGGATGTGCAATGATTCAAGAGTGACATGTATGAAAGAATTATGAACGGTGGCTTTGCCACAAATATGATGTCAACTACATGATCATGCAAAGCAATATGACAGTGATGGAGCATGTCATAATAAACGGAACGGTGGAAAGTTGCATGGCAATATATCTCGGAATGGCTATGGAAATGCCATAATAGGTAGGTATGGTGGCTGTTTTGAGGAAGGTATATGGTGGGTGTATGGTACCGGCGAAAGTTGTGCGATACTAGAGAGGCTAGCAATGGTGGAAGGGTGAGAGTGCCTATAATCCATGGACTCAACATTAGTCATAAAGAACTCGCACACTTATTGCAAAAATCTATTAGTTATCAAAACAAAGTACTACGCGCATGCTCCTAGGGGGATAGATTGGTAGGAAAAGACCATCGCTCTTCCCCGACAACCACTCATAAGGAAGACAATCAATAAATAAATCATGCTCCAACTTCATCACATAACAGTTCACCATACGTGCATGCTACGGGAATCACAAACTTTAACACAAGTATCTCTCAAATTCACAATTACTCCACTAGCATGACTCTAATATCACCATCTTCATATCTCAAAACAATCATAAAGAATCAAACTTCTCATAGTATTCAATGCACTTTTTATGAAAGTTTTTATTATATCCCTCTTGGATGCCCATCATATTAGGACTAATTTTATAACCAAAGAAAATTACCATGCTGTTCTAAAAGACTCCCAAAATAATATAAGTGAAGCAAGAGAGCTAAACAATTTCTATAAAATAAAGCCACTGTCGTGCTCTAAAAAGATATAAGTGAAGCACTAGAGCAATATTATCTAGCTCAAAAGATATAAGTGAAGCACATAGAGTATTCTAATAAATCACGATTCATGCGTGTCTCTCCCAAAAGGTGTGTACAGAAAGGATGATTGTGGTAAATTAAAAAGCAAAGACTCAAATCATACAAGACGTTCCAAGCAAAACACATATCATGTGGTGAATAAAAATATAGCCTCAAGTAAAGTTACCGATAGACGAAGACGAAAGAGGGGATGCCTTCCGGGGCATCCCCAAGCTTAGGATTTTGGTTGTCCTTGAATATTACCTTGAGGTGCCTTGGGAATACCCAAGCTTAGGCTCTTGCCACTCCTTATTCCATTGTCCATCAAATCCTTACCCAAAACTTGAAAACTTCACAACACAAAACTCAATAGAAAATCTCATGAGCTCCGTTAGTATAAGAAAATAAATCACCACTTTAAGGTACTATTGAAAACTCATTCTTTATTTATATTGGCGTAATATCTACTGTATTCCAACTTTTCCATGGTTCATACCCCCGATACTACCCATAGATTCATCAAAATAAGCAAACAACACACGAAAAAACAGAATCTGTCAAAAACAGAACAATTTGTAGTAATCTGTAACTCTCAAATACTTTTGTAACTCCAACAATCCAGAACAATTAGGAAAACCTGAGAAATTTGTGTTCCAATCTAGAGCAAAACAATCAGATCAAAAGCACATTTCTGTGAATTATCAAAACTAATTTACTGGGTGCAAAAGTTTTTGATTTTTGGCAGGATCAACACAACTATTACCGTAAGCCATCCCAAAGGTCTTACTTGGTTCAAAAACTAATTTAAAACACCAAAACACAATTACTACAGAGGTAATAATGTGTAATTTCATAAAAAAAGAAAGTAAAAATATTGGGTTCACTCCCAACAAGCGCTTTTCTTTAAAGCCTTTTAGCTAGGCATTGATAATTTTAATGATGCTGACATAAAAGATAGCGATTAAAACACGAAGAGAGCATCATGTAGCATGTGAAAAACAAGTTTAAGTCTAACATCCTTCCTATGCATAGGCATTTTATAAGAAAAAAAATAATGAGTCAAGCAAAAACTAGCATATGCAAGGAAGAAGAAAGAAAGAATATCAATCTAAACATAATGAGAGGTAATTTAGTAACATGAAACCTTCTACAACCATATTTTCCTCTATCATAATAATTACATGTGGGATCATATTCAAATTCAACAATATAGCTATGACATAACATATTCTCTAGATGATCCACATGCATGCAAAGTTGACACTCTTCCAAGATAGTGGGATTAACATTAACTAAAGTCATGACCTCTCCAAACCCACTTTTATCAAAAATTTCATAAGATTGATCATTCTCCAAAGTAGTGGGATCATTATTACCTAGATTTGACACTCTTCCAAACCCACTTTCAATATTATTGCAAACATATTCCTCATGAGTCTTAAAAATTTTTCAAGATCATAAGAAGAATCACCCCAATCATGATCATTGCAATAAGTAGCGGAGATAGCAAAACTAGCATCCCCAAGCTTGGGGTTCTGCATATCATTAGCACAATTGACATTAGTAGAATTTATAATAACATTATTGCAATCATGATTTTCATTCAAGGAGCTATCGTGAATCACTTCATAAATTTGTTCTTTTAACACTTCATCACAATTTTTAGATTCATGAATTTCAAGTAAAACTTCATAAAGATAATCTAGTGCACTTAACTCACTAGCAATAGGTTCAACATAATTGGATCTCTTAAAAAGATTGGCAACTGGATGAGGATCCATAAGCTCTTTGTTTTCTCACTCTCAATAAACACACAATATTACCAAGCAAACGAGCAAACAACCAAGTAAGACATGAAGGCAAATAAAAAGGCAAATATTATTGTATTTTTCTGAAAATTGTTTTAGAAGAGGGGGAGAGGAAAAGGAGAGGCAAATGAAGAATAATGTAATGCAATAGATGAGACTTTATGATGGGTACTTGGTAGGCTTGATCTAGAACCTCCTTGACAACGGCGCCAAAAATCATTCCTGATACTTCTTGAGCTTGCCTTGTTTTTTTCCCTCGAAGAGGAAAGGGTGATGCGGCAAAGTAGAGATAAGTATTTCCCTTAGTTAAAGAACCAAGGTATCAATCCAGTATGAGGCACAAGCAAGTCCCCAATATATGCACCTACACAAACAATCAAACACTTGCACCCAACGCGTCAAAGGGGTTGTCAATCCCTTCACGATCAACTGCAATGGTGAGATCTGATAGACATAGATATAAAAGATTACTAAAACATAAAACAAAATAAAAGTAAATAAATTGCAGCAAGGTATTTTTGTGTTTTTTGGTTTATAGATCTGAAAATATATGATGGAAAATAGACCCGGTGGCCATAGGTTTCACTAGAGGCTTCCCTCTTGAAGGAAAATAATATGATGGGTGAACAAATTATTATCGAGCAATTGATAGAAAAGCGCAAAGTTATGACGATATCCAAGGCAAAGATTATGCATATAGGAATCACGCCCATGTCAAGTAGACCAAAATGATTATGTATCTACTTCTATTACTCCACACATCGACCGACTGCTACCTGCATCTTGAGTATTAAGTTCATAAGAACAGAGTAATGCATTAAGTAAGATGACATGTTGTAGGGGATAAACTCAAGCAATATGATGAAAACCCCATCTTGTTTTCCTTGATGGAAATAATGCAATATGTGTCTCGCAACCTCTACTTTGTCACTGGGTAAAATCACGCAAGATGTAGACTAAGGCATAGCCTAGTGGTGGGAAGGGGCTGATGCCTTCCCACCCACCCAAGTTCAAGGCACGGTACTTGCAATTTGGGTTTGTTGCACCAACTATACTGTAGGGGGTTCCCTTACAGTCTTTCTGTCAAAAAAATCACGCAAGATTGAACCCAAAACTGAGCACCTCTCTCATTGCAAGAAAAACCAATCTAGTTGGCCAAACCAAACCAAGAGTTTGAAGAGAAATACAAAGATAGAAAATCACGCATATAAGAATTCAGATAAGATCCAAATAATATTCATAGATAAGTTGATCATAAATCCACAATTCATCGGATCTCAACAAACACATTGCCAAAGAACATTACATCGGATAGATGTCCAAGAACATCAAGGAGAACATTGTATTGAAGATCAAAGAGAGAGAATAAGCCATCTAGCTACTAGCTATGGACCCATAGGTCTGAGTTAAACTACTCACGCTTCATTGGAAGGGCAATAGAGTTGATGTAGATGCCCTTTGTGATCGATCCCCCCCTCCCCCGGGCAGATCGCCGGAAAAGACCCCAAGATGGGATCTCACGGGAACAAAGGCTTGCGGCGGCGGAAAAGTATTTTCATGGACGCCTTTGATGGTTTGGGAATATTTTAGGATTTATAGAGCTGAGAGCGAGGTTGATGGACTCCCTGGGGGCACAAGCCAGGGAGGCGCCCCCCTAGGGCGCGCCCTAGCGGCTTGTCGCCTCCTCGGGACTTTTTTGACTTGGACTCCAAGTTTCGTGGGTGTTTTCTAGTCAAGAAAAATCATTGCGAAAGCTTTTTTCTGTTTGGACTCCGTTTGATATTCCTTTTCTGTAAAACTCAAAAACAAGGAAAAACAGAAACCGGCACTAGGATCTAGGTTAATATGTTAGTCCCAAAAATAATATAAAATAGAATATTAATGCATATAAAACATCCAAAGCAGATAATATAATAGCATGGAACAATCAAAAATTATAGATACGTTGGGGACGTATCAGGCAACATGGAACGACAGGATATTCGTGCTGAAATTTAAAATTATTCAGGGTTTGTTTGGCCTTTTTGTACATGAATTGAATTTCCTAGGCATTTAATGTCCATAATTCAAATCTAAACTAGAAATACATGCACCAATTCACAAAAATGGCTAGAAAAATCATACATGTGTCGTTGGGTGCATGTTTAGGTCCCATGCAAGGAATGGGAATGAAGTACAACCATATCGACATCCTGGCTCGTCCTCAAACATTTGGAATCTCGGTTTTTAAATCCCTGTAAATCCAAAACTCACCAGAAAGTCATGAAAGTTGGCATGGTGTCACGTCATCGCACATATATGTCGTGGTAAAACATTGTCTAATTTGGCCAAGCTTTATTACAAACCTCTTACAAACCGGAGCATGTCGCAAGAACCCTCGTGGTTTCGATAGGGAACTGTGTCCCCTTGTGAGCGAAACGATAATCGCTCCCTCTTCTAGCCTTGTATTTTCTTCTACATGCAACATGGAACAACGGGAGATTCGTGCTGAATTTTGAAATTATTCAGGGTTCATTTGACCTTTTTTATTCATTAATTGAGTTTTCTAGGCATTTAATGTCCATAATTCAAATTCGAACTACAACTACATGCTCCAGTGCACCAAAATGGCTAGGAAAGTCGTACATGTGTCCTTGGGGTGCATGTTTAGGTCCCATGGAAGGAATGGGAATGAATTCAACTGTCTCGGCGTCCTGGCTCGGCCTCAAACATTGCAAATCTTGGTTTTTAAATCTCCATAAATCCAACACTCACCAGAAAATTATGAAACTTGGCATGGTGTCACTACATGGCACATATATGTCGTGGTAAAAAAATTGTCCAATTTGGGCCAAGCTATATTACAAGCCTCTTACAAACCGAAGCTTCTCACAAACGTCGTGGTTCCGGTAGGGAAACATGCCCCTCTTGTGGGCTAAACGATAATCGATGTCTCTACTCGCCTTGAATTTTGTTTTCTACGGGCAACATAGAATAACAGGAGTGTCATGCAGAAATTTGAAACTGTTCAGGGTTCGTTTGGCCATTTTATATATTAATTGAGTTTTCTAGACATTTAATGTAGTCCATAATTCAAATTTGAACTACAAGCACATGCTCCAGTGAAGCAAAATGGGTGGAAAATGCATGTTTAGGTGTCACTGAAGGAAAGGGAATGAATTACAGACGTCTTGTCGTCCTAAAATATTGAGAACCTCGGTTTGTAAATCCCAGTAAATCGAAAACTCACCCAAAAATATGAAACTTGGCATGGTTTCATGACATGGCACATATATGTCGTGGTAAAAAAATCGTCCAATTTGAGACAAGGCGCACACATTAGTAGCCAAGCAAGTCCTTTTGAAACAAATAGCTGACACGTTAATATGGCAAACGGTTGTATTATATGAACCGTGTGTTCCTGTAACCATTTAAGTGCGGCCATGTGTCCCTCTTTCTTATGGGATAGTACTACCTCCGTCCTCATTCATTGGTCATCTTTGTATTTTGTGCCAAAATTTAACCATACTCGGTGGCGTGCGTGCAGCTATTTGATCAGACGGGACGAGCACGAGAAGTCCGCCATGCAGACTTGACAGGACACGTGCGAGCAGTCCTCCACGCAGGCTCGATGAGACACGTGCATCCTGTCCACCTCGCAGGCTCGACGGGACACATGCAAGCAGTAAGGCCGCCCATGCTAGTCGCCCGCCTCGCTCACAAGTCGCCGCCTCACTCACAACTTCTCCATTAATAGCGACCAAGCCGTTGTTTAACATGTAGTTAACTACAGCACCTTGACTGAGGGTGTTTGCTTGTGATCCCATGGCCCCTCTCAACGTTAGCATTTGCTTTGTTCATGTTTTCAACTCGTATTCCGGATAATTTAAAATGCCACATAGGGCAACGGATAATATGACGACAAATAAAATGGCAACAGATAATACAATGACAAATAAAATGGCAACGGACAATACAATGACAAATTTACAAGGGCGCGGATAATAATTGTCTTACATATTCTGGATAATTTAAAATGCCACATGCGGAAAAGGCTGGAATACACGGGGGCAAGAGAAGAAGGAAATTGCAGACAACGATCTGGGTCGCTATTGTCTATACTCCTTGATGGATGGTCGGGCAATGACATCCTCTAGCTCCTTCTTCAATTCCTCACGACTTTGCTTGACAGGAGCCACGAATTCCTCCACCTCCTACTCGCGCTCGACCCGGAGCTTCCTCAAGTCACCCATAAGTTCCTCGACGACCGCTTTCAGTGTCATCCATGAGGCACTACTCTGCTCATGCAACATCTGAACCGAGTTTCACATTGTCACCCATGAGTTGCTCGACGAGGCCGGTCGCCTTCTGAACCGAGTCGCTGATCTCGAGCAGCTTCATCAAGCCGTCGACTAGCCCCTGCTGCTTAATGAGGCAAGCGAGAATGTCATCATCGCTGGCCAAGGACCTCAGCAACGCCAGCTCGTCGCGATCGCCCATGCAGTGAGTGTGCTTGTGAGAGCCCTCGTGTGCCGGTGAGAGCTCGTTCAAGGGTCTGCGATGCGCCGGGACATCTCTATTGTGGTTGCCGCATAGTGGTGGGACCTCTCTAGTGCTTCTGCGGCTTTTGTCTTTGCTCCCTGGTTATATGTCCACCCGAAACTCCTCCTACCAGTCATGGCGGAACGACTTGACAGGAAAGACCAGTTTTGTGGGTGATGAGGAGAGGAACTGTGAAGTAATTTTCGAGTGCGTAGTTTCTATAGCCCGGTGCTAAGTGTGAACAATATTGGTTTGATCACTGTGAACTGATTTGCAATTACTTATTGCGTTGTAAGTGTGAACACATATTGGTTTGATTAATGTGAACAAATTTGCAATTACTTATTGCGTTGTAATCTGCAATGTGACGGGAAACACGGTCAAAATTTATTGATGGTTCTGGGCTCGAAGCCCGTTTCTGTTGTTCTGCCTCATCGCAAACAGTTCTTTTGGATCAACTATATGCCATGCATAGGAAGCCCGAATTGGTCCCCGGATGGCGTACGTGGCCCCGTGTTCTCGGATGTACTTGTACGTGTCTACCCACTATCACACAGGGTCAAGATATCACCATCGTGTCCAATGGATGCGTCATCGCGCCCCCCACGGGGTGCCAGAAGGTTGACCACATGGTTGCTCTCCGATGAGGCGGCCGCAGCGTGCTCTGCTCATCGTGTATGCCCACTATCACACACATCTTGTTTACACAAAACATTTGTGTTCTTTTGGCTCATCACAAACAGTTCATCTATGTGAACTATATGCCGCATACCACACACATCTTGATAAGTTGAACCATTTCTATTATGTTCCCTAATCAAAAATAGTTCGCCCGAGTGAACCATATGTCATATATCACACACACCTTGATCTGGCTGACCGTTTCTATTGTGTTGCCTAATCACAAACAGTTAATCTGAGTGAACTGTATGCCGTATATCGCGCACACACACCTTGATATGGATGCCCATTTCTGTTGTTCTGTCTCATGGCAAATAGTTTGTATGGATCAACTGTATGCCCCGCATCGCACACACAACTAAGATCTGAACCGTGTTCGATGTCTCCACCATCGCAAACGTTTTGCATCTTTTTTATGGTTTTTTACATCACAGTTTGCGATTAATGCATCGCACACAGTTTCCTCGAAGGGTCTGTGATCGTAGTGTCGCGTTAGCAGCATCCTGCAGTAGTGTGCACAACGCAATCTTGATAACGGTCACCACTTGATGTCATCCTCCATGGGTTGTATGAGATCTTCATCTTGACGCAAACCCATGGAAACATACCTAATCCCACATAGAACTCTCACGTAGACCATGGGTTAGTACACAAAGCATAATGGACAATGCTTACCATACAATGGGATCACTTGATCCCTCTTGGTACATCTTGTGCGCTTTGTGTGTTGACCAACTTGATTCACTCTTTGACTTAGTCTTGACCAACCTTGTATCACCTTGGTCATCTCATAAACTCCTTGAAACCAACATATGGACTTCAAGGAAAGCCTATGGACCAATCCTTCAAATATAACTCAAGGCAACCAATAGTCCATATAGATTATCATCAATTACCAAAACCAAACATTGGGTCACCGCATGTTCTTTCATTGAGTGTTAGTAGGATGGGAGTCATGAGAATATATTTGTGGAATTATTTCATGAATATTCGGAATAGTTCCAAGAGGATCCGGAAGCGTTTCAGGGTCATGGGAATGGTTTCAGTGAGTATCGGGTAATACTGGGTATTAATTATATATTGGTGGAAAATGTTTCTAGAGATATTAAAATACATATAAAATGGTCTGAAAGTATTTAGAACATTTTATATTTGATTTAAATATCAGCGGGCCTAAAAAGCCAAGAGGTGGAAGGCAACTTGGGCCACAAAGGCCCAAGTGGGGAGGCGCCTCCCTTCCCTAAGGAAGGGGGGCCAAACTGGAGTGGGGGAGGAGTCCAACTCCTCCTCCCTTGGCCGACCAAAGGGGAGGAACTTTCCCTCCCCTTGTTGCACCCCTCCTCCCCCCTCCAACCTATATATACTAGAGGATTTCCAACCTTTCAATATACAAGTTTTGGAGCCTCCTCTAGTTCTTCTAGTTCTAGTTGGTCCTAATTGACTAATTAGAGCTAGGCTAATCCTCTTGTCCTCATATTTAGAAACCCAGTGTGGTTCTAATCTCCTCGCTCGAATTCTCTAGCGACAGTTAGCTATGGATGACGAAACACTGCTGGATCGTGAAGGCTGCACAGTTGCAACCAAGTAGAGAGGTCCTGCTTTCGGTCTTCGGTTCGAGGGACTGTTCGTGGGCGGTATGAGGGATTGTTCATCGACGGTTCGAGGGACTCAAAGTACGATCTACACCAACATGTTCTTCTTCCGCTGCAACCCGGTGATGATAACGATCATGATCCCAACTCATTATGAATCTTCATATTGATCTTGGGTGATCGTAGTTGCGATTTTTTTGTTTTCTACTAGGTTTCCCAACATCATGAACGTCAATAATAGTAGTAGTGCTAGGGTGGTTAGGAGGTTCTTTTGAGTAGTGAATTGGTACATTTGATAAGATCACCCTTCACTAGATTGTGTTGGTTAATATGCTCAAAACCCCCAGTGTGTTTAGCATGAGAAAGTTCAACTTGTTATTTTGAAGCCATGGAACCCCACCACTAGATATCTCTCAAGAGTTTACTTATGTCTAGGGTCCACTTCAAGAGTTTCCTTGTTATCTTGCTATGCGTGGAGATTATATTCAAGGAGTTTCACATTATTGTTTTCCTTGCTAACAAGGATTTTCGCTTTCTCAATGTACTCATGACATTACCGAAGGGAGGCCAAGAGATCACATAATCTTTTAAATACCTCCCCACATATTGTGGCATTATCATCCTCCCTATCGCCATCGTTTGACATTAACATCACACGATATGTTTGGAGGCATAGGTGATGAGTGAGAGAAGGCTAGAGTATTAAATTAAGGATGTCCCTTCGACTATCTAGCCACGATGCATCTATTGCGGGTGTTGATTTGTTGGAGTAGTCAAACTTGAAGAGGGAGGTGGGCTCAGAAGAAGAGTAGTCAAACGTCTATCCTACCACATGCTCTACTTCTTCGATACTAGTTGTTGATGGAAATATGCCCTAGAGGCAATAATAAAGTTGTTGTTGTTATATTTCCTAATTCATGATAAAGGTTTATTATTAATGCTAGAATTGTATTAACCGGAAACTTAAATACATGTGTGGATAAATAAACAAATATGGTGTCCCTAGTGAGCCTCTACTAGACTAGCTCGTTGATAAAAGGATGGTTAATGTTTCCTAACCATAGACATGAGTTGTCATTTGATAACAAGATCACATCATGAGGAGAATGATGTGATGGACAAGACCAATCTATTAGCTTAGCATATGATCGTTCAGTTTATAGCTACTGCTTTCTTGAATGTCAAATACATGTTCCTTCGACCATGAGATCATGCAACTCCCGGATACCAGAGGAATGCCTTGTGTGCTATCCAACGTCACAATGTAACTGGGTGATTATAAAGATGCTCTACAGGTATCTCCGTAGGTATCTATTGAGTTGGCATGGATCGAGACTTGGATTTGTCACTCTGAGTATCAGAGAGGTATATCTGGGCCCTCTCGGTAATATACATCACAAGAAGCTTCCAAGCAAAGTTACTAAGGAGTTAGTTGCAAGATGATGTATTATAGAACAAGTAAAGAGACTTGCCGGTAACGAGATTGAACTAGGTGTGGAGATACCGACGATCAAATCTCAAGCAAGTAACATACCGACAGACAAAGGGAATTACATATGTTGGCATAACGGTTCGACCAATAAAGATCTTTGTAGAATATGTAGGAACCAATATGAGCATCTAGGTCCCGCTATTGGTTATTGACCGGAGAGGTGTGTTGGTCATGTCTACATCATTCTCGAACCTGTAGGGTCCACATGTTTAACGTTCATTCACGATATAGTATAATATGAGTTATGTGAGACCGAATGTTGTTCGAAGTCCCAGATGAGATCACGGACATGATGAGGAGCTCCATAATGGCCCAGAGTAAAGATTGATATATAGGATAATACTATTTGGTCACTGGAAAGGTTTCAGTGTGTACTGGGTAGTCATCGGATCAGCGGAAGGGGTTCCGGGAAGCCCCGGGAGGTTAATGGGCTATATGGACCAATAGAGGGGTGCACACCAGCACACAAGGGGCTGGCACGGCCCTCCTCTGGCCGCGAGCCTTGGGGGAGAAAAGGAAGGGAGGAGTCCGCCTCCCCTGCCTTCCTCTCCTTCCCTTTCCTTCCTCCCTTTGTGCAAACAAGGAAAGGGGGCACCGTAGGGCAGGAGCCCAAGGGGGGTGGCGACCACCCTTGGGGCGCCCATGGCTACCTCCCCTCCCCCCCACCTATATATATATATATATATATATATATATATATATAGACATATATATATATATATATATGAGAGGGAGGGGCGCCACACAACCCACGACAATCTCTAAGCCGTGTGTGGCGCCCCTCTCGACAGTTTCACCCTTCATCCAATTTTTTCGCAGTGCCCGACGAAGCCCTGCGGGAACAAGTTCACCACCACTGTCACCACACCGTCGTGCTGTCGGAACTCATCTAGTACTTCACACATCTTGCTGGATCAAGAAGGCGAGGACGTCATTGAGTTGAACATGAGCTGAACGCGGAGGTGTCATACATTCTGTACTTGATCAGTTGGATCATGAAGGTGTTCAACTATATCGACCGCATTGATAAACGCTTCCACTTAACGGTCTACGAGGGTACGTGGACACACTCTCCCCTCTAGTAGCTATGCATCTCCATGGATAGATCTTGCGTGTGCGTAGTAGTTTTTTTTTGTTTTCCATGCAACGTTCCCCAACAGTGGCATCATGAGCCAGGTCTATGCGTAGATGATATGCACGAGTAGAACACAAAGAAGTTGTGGGCGGTTATGTTGATACTGCTTACCACCAACGTCTTATTTTGATTCGGAAGCATTGTGGGATGGAGCGGACCAGATCAACCTTACATGTACGTGTACATTAGACCGGTTTCACCGACTCACATGGAACTTGTTTTGCATAAAGGTGGCTGGCGGGTGTCTGTTTCTCCTACTTTAGTTGAATCGAATTTGACTACGGTCGGTCCTTGAAGAAGGTTTAAATAGCAAACTTGATCAATCACCGTTATGGTTTTTGCGTAGGTAAGAATGGTTCTTGCTAGAAGCCCATAGCAGACACGTAAAACTTGCAACAACAAAGTAGAGGGCGTCTAACTTGTTTTTGTGGGTCATGTTGTGATGTGATATGGTCAAGACGTGATGTGATATATGTTATTGTATGAGATGATCATGTTTTGCAATATCAACAACCGGCAAGAGCCTTAGGGTTGTCTCTTAATTATTGTATGAAATGCAAGCGCCATGTAATTGCTTTACTTTATCGCTATGTGTTGCAATAGTTGTAGAAGCAATAGTTGGTGAGACGACCCCGACGCAACGATGGAGATCAAGGTGTCGAGCTGGTGACGATGGAGATCATGTCGATGCTTTAGAGATGGCGATCAAGAGCAGAAGATGGTGATGGCCATATCATGTCACATATTTTGATTACATGTGATGTTTATCCTTTATGCATCTTATTTTGCTAAGAATGACGGTAGCATTATAAGATGATCCCTTCACTCAATTTCAAGATAAAGTGTTCTCCCCGAGTATGCACCGTTGCTAAAGTTCGTCGTTTCGAAGCACCTCGTGATGATCGGGTGTGATAGACTCTAAGTTCACATACAACGGGTGTAAGCCAGTTTTACACAAGCAGAATACTTGGGTTGAACTTGATGAGTCTAGCATGTACAGACATGGTCTTGGAATACTGGAGACCGGAAGGTCAAACATGAGTCATATAGTAGATATGATCAACATAGAGATGTTCACCATTGATGACTACCCCATCTCATGTGATGATCAGACATGGGTTAGTTGATTTGGATCATGTATCACTTAGATAACTTGAGGAATGTTAATTTAAGTGGGTGTTCATTAGTAATTTGATTAATTGAACTTAATTTATCATGAACTCGGTCTTGATAGTTTTTGCATATCTATGTTGTAGACCAATGGCCCATGCTACCGTTCCCCTGAATTTTAATGTGTTCCTAGAGAAAGCTAAATTCAAAGATGATGGTAGCAACTACACGGACTGGGTCCATAACTTGAGGATTACCCTCATTGCTGCATAGAAGAATTATGTCCTTGATTCACCGCTAGGTGACAGACCTATTGCAGGAGCTAATGTAGACGTTATGAACGTTTGGCAAGCTCGATCTAATGACTACTTGATAGTTTAGTGCACCATGCTTTACGGCTTAGAATCAGGGCTCCAAAGATGTTTTGAACGCCATGGAACATACGAGATGTTCCAAGGGCTAAAGTTGGTATTTCAGACTCGTGCCCGTGTTGAGAGGTATAAGACCTCTGAAAAATATTTTGCCTACAAGATGGAGGAGAATAGCTCAGCCAATGAGCATGTGCTCAGAATGTCTGGGCACTACAATCGCTTGAATGAAGTGGGAGTTAATCTTCTAGATAAGATAGTGATTGACAAAGTTCACCAGTCACTATCACCAAGCTACTAGAGCTTCATGATGAACTATAATATGCAAGGGATGAAGAAAACAATTCCCAGGCTCTTCGCGATGCTGAAATCGACGGAGGTAGAAATCAAGAAAGAGCATCAAGTGTTGATGGTTAACAAGACCACCAGTTTTAAGAAAAAGGGCAAGGGAAAGAAAGGGAACTTCAAAGAAGAATAGCAAGCAAGTTGTCGCTCCCATGAAGAAGCCTAAAGCTGGACCCAAGCCTGAAATTGAGTGCTTCTACTACAAAGGAAATGGTCACTAGAAGTGGAACTGCCCCAAATACTTGGCAGATAAGAAGGATGGGAAAGTAAACAAAGGTATATTTGATATACTGTTATTGATTTGTACCTTACTAGGTGCTCGTAGTAGCCCCTGGGTATTTGATACCGGTTCAGTTGCTAAGATTTGTAACTCGAAACAGGAGTTGCAGAATAAATGGAGACTAGTTAAGGGTGAGGTGAGATGTGTGTTGGAAGTGTTTCCGAGATTGATATGATCGCCATCGCACACTCCCTCTACCTTCGGGATTAGTGTTGAGACTAAATAAATTTTATTTGGTGTTTACATTCAGCATAAACAAGATTAGGTCGTGTTTATTGCAATATGGTTATTCATCTAAGTCAGAGAATAATTGTTGTTATTTTACATGAATAAAACCTTATATGGTCATACACCCAATGTAAATGGTTTATTGAATCTCTATTGTAGTGATACACATATTCATAATGTTGATGCCAAAAGGTACAAAGTTGATAATGATAGTGCAACATACTTGCGGCACTACCGTTTAGGTCATATTGGTGTAAAGCGCATAAAGAAACTCCATGCGGATGGACTTTTGAAATCACTTGATTATGAATCATTTGATACTTGCGAACTATGCTACATGGGTAAGATGACTAAAACTCCGTTCTCCGGAACAATGGAGCGAGCTAATGACTTATTGGAAATAATACATACCGATGTATGCAGTCCGATGAGTGTTGGGGCACGCGGCGGTATCATTATTTTCTAACCTTCACAGGTGATTTAAGTAGGTATGGGTATACATACGTAATGAAACACAAGTCTGAAACATTGAAAAGTTCAAAGAATTTTAGAGTAAAGTGGAGAATCATCGTAACAAGAAAATAAAGTTTCTACGAACTGATCATGGAGGCGAATATTTGTGTTACGAGTTTGGACTTCATTTAAGACAATGTGGAATTGTTTAACAACTCACGCGACCTGAAACACCATGGTGTAATGGTGTGTCTGAACATCGTAATCGTACTTTATTAGATATGGTGCATTCTATGATGTATCTGACCGATTTGCCTTTATCGTTTTGGGGTCATGCATTAGAGACAACCGCATTCACATTAAATAGGGCACCATCTAAATCCATTGAGATGACACAGTATGAACTATGGTTTGGCAAGAAACCTAAGCTATTGTTTCTTAAAGTTTGGGGATGCGATGCTTATGTCAAATAGCTTCAGCCTGATAAGCTCGAAACCAAAGAGGAGAAGTGCGTCTTCATAGGATACCCTAAAGAGACTATACCTTCTACCACAGATCTGAAGGCAAGATCTTTGTTACCAAGAATGGGTCCTTTCTAGAGAAGGAGTTTCTCTCGAAAGAAGTGAGTGGGAGGAAGGTAGAACTTTATGAGGTAGTTGTACCTTCTCTTGAATTGGAAAGTAGCACACCAAGGAAAAAATGTTTCCGTGATGCCTACACCAACTAGAGAGGAAGCTAATGATGATGATCATGGAACTTCAGATCAAGTTACTATTCAACTTCGTAGGTCAACCAAAACACGTCCTGCGCCAGAGTGGTATAGTAATCCTGTCCTGGAAGTCATGTCATTAGACCACGGTGAACCTATGAACTATGAAGAAACTATGATGATCCCAGATTCTGATAAATGGCTTGAGGGCAAGAAATCTGAGATAGGATCCATGTATGAGAACAAAGTATGGACTTTGGTGGACTTGCCCAATGATCGGCAAGTGATGACCCACAAGTATAGGGGATCTATCGTAGTCCTTTCGATAAGTAAGAGTGTCGAACCCAATGAGGAGCAGAAGGAAATGATAAGTGGTTTTCAGCAAGGTATTCTCTGCAAGTACTGAAATAAGTGGTAACAGATAGTTTTGTGATAGGATAAATTGTAACGAGCAACAAGTAACAAAAGTAAATGAAATGCAGCAAAGTGGCCCAATCCTTTTTGTAGCAAAGGACAAGCCTGGACAAACTATTATAATAGGAAAAGCGCTCCCGAGGACACATGGGAATATCGTCAAGCTAGTTTTCATCACGCTCATATGATTCGCGTTCGGTACTTTGATAATTTGATATGTGGGTGGACCGGTGCTTGGGTACTGCCCTTACTTGGACAAGCATCCCACTTATGATTAACCTCTATTGCAAGCATCCGCAACTACAACAAAAGTATTAAGGTAAACCTAACCATAGCATGAAACATACGGATCCAAATCAGCCCCTTATGAAGCAACGCATAAACTAGGGTTTAAGCTTCTGTCACTCTAGCAACCCATCATCTACTTATTACTTCCCAATGCCTTCCTCTAGGCCCAAATGATGGTGAAGTGTTATGTAGTCGACGTTCACATAACACCACTAGAGGTTAGACAACATACATCTTATCAAAATATCGAACGAATACTAAATTCACATGACTACTAATAGCAAGACTTTTCCCTTGTCCTCAGGAACAAACGTAACTACTCACAAAGCATATTCATGTTCATAATCAGAGGGGTAATATTGTGCATAAAGGATCTGAACATATGATCTTCCACCAAATAAACCAACTAGAATCAACTACAAGGAGTAATCAACACTACTAGCAACCTACTAGCACCAATCCCGGACTTCGAGACAAGAATTGGATACAAGAGATGAACTAGGGTTTGGAGATGAGATGGTGCTGGTGAAGATGTTGATGGAGATTGCCCTCTCCCGACGAGAGGAGCGTTGGTGATGACGATGGTGATGATTTCCCCCTCCCGGAGGGAAGTGTCCCCGGCAGAACAGCTCTGCCGGAGCCCTAGATTGGTTCCGCCAAGGTTCCGCCTCGTGGCGGCGGAGTCTCATCCCGAAAGGTTCTCTTCTATTTTTTTCTCATCGAAAGACTTCATATGGGAGAAGATGGACGTCGGAGAGCCACCAGGGGGCCCACGAGGTAGTACCCTCGTGAGCAAGGTGTGGGCCCCCTGGCCTTCATCTTTGGCGATGATTTTTCTTTATTTATTTCAAGGTATTTCGTAGAGTTTCAGGACTTTTGGAGTTGCGTAGAATAGGCCTCCAATATTTGCTCCTTTTCAAGCCCAGAATTCCAGCTACCGGCATTCTCCCTCTTCATGTAAACCTTCTAAAATAAGAGAGAATAGCCATAAGTATCGTGACATAACGTGAAATAACAGCCCATAATGCAATAAATATTGACATAAAAGCATGATGCAAAATGGACGTATCAACTCCCCCAAGCTTAGACCTCGCTTGTCCTCAAGCGAAAATCCGATAACAATAAATATGTCCTCATGTTTAGAGGTAGAGGCGTCGATAAAAATAAAATACGGACATGAAGGCATCATGATTACTTCATAACAGCAACATTTATAGATTTTGTCATATGATTACTCATGTTCAAGTAATGACCCATTCACAAAGCCAAAGCATGAATCAGAAACATTATTGGGCACTAACAATTATAATCTCAGTCATTGAAACAATTGCAATTTATCATAACATCAGAAGGAGTCTATGTTAGAGCTTAAAAGCAAGTCCACATACTCAACTATCATTTAGTCCTTCATAATTGCTAGCACTCACGCGATACTTGTGGTTACGGAGTTTTAATCGGACACAAAGAAAGATAGGGGCTTATAGTTTTGCCCCACAACCTTTTACCTCAAGGGTAATGTCAACAATAATAATTCATGCTCTCCCACATCCAATTAGATATGTATATCATACTCTTTCCAACATGCTAAGCTTGCCAAAGGATAAAATGAAAAAGGAAGGGTGAAGATCACCGTGACTCTTGCATAAGGTAGAGGATAATAATAAAAGATAGGCCCTTCGCAGAGGGAAGCAAAGGTTGTCATGCGCATTTAGGGTTGATGCACAAAATCTTAATGCAAAAGAACATCACTTTATATTGCCCCTTGCATGTGAACCTTTGTTATGCAGTCCGTCGCTTTTATTGCGTCCACAACAAGTTCATACAAAGCTTATTTCTCTGCACTAATAAGTCATGCATATTTAGAGAGCAATTTTTATTGCTTGCACTGATGACAACTTACTTGAAGGATCTTACTCAATCCATAGGTAGATATGGTGGACTCTCATGGCAAAACTGGTTTAAGGGTATTTGGAAGCATAAGTAGTATTTCTACTTGGTGCTAAGAATTTGACTAGC
The DNA here is from genome assembly GCF_002162155.2 of Triticum dicoccoides. Lineage (NCBI taxonomy): Eukaryota > Viridiplantae > Streptophyta > Magnoliopsida > Poales > Poaceae > Triticum > Triticum dicoccoides. Next base: position 416,485,156 of record NC_041389.1, on the reverse strand, counting down.
ATGAGGGGGAAAGGCAAGCTCAATGCGGTAGAGGATCCATGACAACATACTTTATCTCGAATGTAAGAAAACATAACTCATTATTTTGTCTTCCTTGTCCAACCTCAACTCTTTAGCATGTCATATTTTAATGAGTGCTCCCAACCATAAAGATGTCAATGATAATATATCTATATGTGAAACCTCTCTTTCCTTATTACTTCCTATTAATTGCAACAATGAGCAAAGCTATATTTGCCAACTCCCAACAACTTTTAATCATCATACTCTTTCTATGTGAAGTCGTTACTTTCACTAAGATCAATATGAGCTCCTTGATTCTTTTTATTCTTTTTCTTCTAATCACCCAAGATCATGGCAAAATACTCAAGCCCTTGACTCAACACTAATCTTTATTATATAGCTCACGGACTCGATTACAAAGAAGTATTGTAAAGCAAAACTCAAAACTAGATCATGCCATGACTTTATTCTACTAAATCAAGATACTACTAATAGGATCGAACTAAGAAAAACGGTAAAGATAGGAGTTGTGATGGTGATACGATACCAGGGCACCTCCCCCAAGCTTGGCAGTTGCCAAGGGGAGTGCCCATACCCATGTGATTATGTCTCCTTCCTTGTTGGCGGTGGAGGCGTTGATGATGATGCAAGCATGTCATCCATCTTCCACGGCATAGGCTCACCATCATAGAAGGATGATCAAGTCTCCGGAATCCTCAAATCTGCAGCCAAACTCATCCTTTTGAATCTATATTAATAGTTTTGGTTTTGCAGATCATAGATTTGGGCTTGGAGGTGCTCGATCTTCTCATGTAGCTTATATATGGCTTCCTCGGTCTTCTTGGCATCCGGCTCATAGTTGTTGGTGAACTCCGCGAGCATCTCGTGGGTAGCGTGGTTTCCACGCTCCACCATCCCATGGCACTTGAAAACTTGTTGCTCCATTGCTTCGAGCCTCAACTCCACGCTTCCGGTTCCCTTTGGTCCCTCAACATCGCGGATGTGCAGCAACCCATCACGCATCTCAATGGTTTGAGGGTGTCGCAGCACCTCCGCGAGGTAAGGGTTGATAACCTTCTCGAAGAATTTATCCTTGGAAGCACTTGGGGTCGTCATGATGATCTAGACCTCTCAGAAAAATAGCTCGAAACAAGAACAGGGTAGATTTGCGTGATACGAGAGTCAAAACCTTCGGGAGTATATATAATGAATTTTTACCAACCAAAATACGTATCGTGCAAGGAAACGGAGTCCGAAGGGCACACGAGGTGCTCACGAGGTAGGGGGCACGCACAGGGGGTAGGGCGCGCCCTCCACCATCGTGGAGGCCTCGTGTCCTCCCCGGACTGCTACTTATTTTTCTATTTTTCTGAATATTCCAAAACGGAGAAATATTGCCTTAAAAATTGTTTTGGAGTCGGTTTACTTACCGTACCACATACCTGTTCCTTTTCGGAGTCTGGAACGTTCTGGAAAGTGTCCTTTATATACTCCTACGGGGTCACGGTTTCAATAATATTAGTTTCAACATTTATAGGATTACCTGAGATATAGTGTTTGATCCTTTGACCGTTTACCACCTTCGGATTTGTGCCTGCAAAGTTGTTGATTTTTATGGCACCGGAACGGTAGACCTCCTCGATAACGTAGGGACCTTCCCATTTAGAGAGAAGTTTTCCTGCAAAAAATCTTAAATGAGAGTTGTATAGCAATATGTAATCACCTACATTAAACTCACGCTTTCGTATCCTTTTGTCATGCCATCTTTTAACTTTTTCTTTAAACAACTTGGCATTTTCATAAGCTTGGGCTCTCCATTCATCAAGTGAGCTAATATCAAATAACCTCTTCTCATCGGCAAGTTTGAAATCATAGTTGAGCTCTTTAATAGCCCAGTATGCCTTATGTTCTAGCTCGAGAGGTAAATGACAAGCTTTCCATAGACCATTTTGTACGGAGACATACCCATAGGATTTTTATAAGCAGTTCTATAGGCCCATAATGCATCATCAAGTTTCTTGGACCAATTCTTTCTAGACCTATTGGCAGTCTTTTGCAAAATTAATTTGAGCTCTCTGTTGCTCAACTCTACTTGACCACTAGACTGCCGTGATAAGGACATGCAATTCTATGATTAACGTCGTATTTAGCAAGCATCTTACGGAAAGCACCATGAATAAAGTGTGAACCACCATCAGTCATTAAGTATCTAGGGACTCCAAACCTTAGAAAAATAACTTCCTTAAGCATTTTAATAGAAGTGTTATGATCAGCACTACTAGTTGGAATAGCTTCTACCCAGTTAGTAACGTAATCAACAGCAACTAGAATATGAGTGTAACCATTAGAGGCAGGAAAAGGTCCCATATAATCAAAGCCCCAAACATCAAATGGCTCAATAACAAGTGAATAATTCATAGGCATTTCTTGACGTCTACTGATATTACCAATTCTTTGACATTCATCGTAAGACAAAACAAACTTACGAGCATCCTTGAAGAGAGTAGGCCAATAAAAACCGGATTGCAATACCTTATGTGCAGTTCTATCTCCAGAGTGATGTCCTTCATAAGCTTCGGAGTGACACTTGCATAGGATCTGTTCCTGTTCATGCTCAGGTACACAACGTCTAATAACACCATCTAATCCTTCTTTATAAAGATGTGGGTCATCCCAAAAGTAATGTCGCAAGTCATAGATTTTTTTTCTTTTGTTGGTATGTGAAGCTAGGAGGTATAAATTTAGCAACAATATAATTAGCATAATCAGAATACCATGGAGTGCTACGAGAAGTACTTATGACATTTAATTGCTCATCAGGAAAGCTATCATCAATAGGTAGTGGGTCATCAAGAACATTCTCTAGCCTAGACAAGTTGTCTGCAATGGGGTTCTCAGCTCCCTTTCTATCAACAATATGTAAATCAAATTCTTGAAGCAAGAGAACCCATCTAATGAGTCTAGGTTTTGCATCTTTCTTTTCCATAAGATATTTAATAGCAGCATGGTCTGTATGAATAGTTACTCTAGAATCAACAATATAGGGTTTGAATTTATCACACGCAAATACAACTGCTAAGAGTTCCTTTTCGGTAGTAGCATAATTTCTTTGAGCATTGTCTAGAGTCTTACTAGCATAATGGATAACATTCAATTTCTTATCAACTCTTTGCCCTAGAACAGCACCTACAGCATAATCACTAGCATCACACATAATTTCAAAGGGTAAATTCCAATCAGGTGGCTGGACAACAGGTGCAGAGACTAATGCTTTCTTAAGTATTTCAAATGCTTCTACACAATCATCATCAAAGACAAATGGTACATCTTTTTGTAATAAATTAGTCAGAGGCCGAGAAATTTTTGAGAAGTCCTTAATGAACCTCCTATAAAATCCGGCGTGACCAAGGAAACTTCTTATACCTTTGATGTCCTTGGGACATGGCATCTTTTCAATAGCATCAACCTTGGCTTTATCAACTTCAATACCTCTTTCAGAAACTTTGTGCCCCAAGACAATACCTTCATTAACCATAAAGTGGCACTTTTCCCAATTCAAGACAAGATTAGTTTCTTCACATCTCTACAAAACTCGATCAAGATTGCTTAAGCAATCATCAAAAGAGGAACCATAGACGAAAAAGTCATCCATGAAAACCTCACAAATTTTCTCACAAAAGTCAGAGAATATAGCCATCATGCATCTTTGAAAGGTAGCAGGTGCATTACATAAACCAAAAGGCATACGTCTATAAGCAAAAGTACCAAAAGGGCATGTAAAAGTAGTCTTTGATTGATCTTTAGCCGACACAGGTATTTGAGAAAAACCAGAGTAACCATCTAGAAAGCAATAATGTGTATGTTTGCATAACCTTTCTAGCATTTGATCAATAAAAGGTAAGGGGTAATGATCTTTCTTAGTAGCCTTATTTAATTTGCGGAAATCAATCACCATCCTATAACCTGTGATAATTCTTTGCGGAATCAATTCATCTTTATCATTAGGGACAACAGTAATACCTCCCTTCTTAGGGACACAATGGACAGGACTTACCCACTGACTATCAGCAACGGGATAAATTATACCTGCCTCCAGAAGCTTGAGTATTTCTTTTCTTACCACTTCTTTCATTTTAGGATTCAAATGTCGTTGAGGATCACAAACTAGTTTGGCATCAGCTTCCAAATTTATTTTATGTTGACATAGAGTGGGACTGATGCCCTTAAGATCATGCAGAGTATATCCAATAGCGGCACGATGCTTCTTCAGAGTTTTCAATAATCTTTCTTCTTCATGCTCTGAAAGGTTAGCGCTAATAATAACAGGATATATTTTCTTTTCATCAAGATAAGCATATTTAAGATTATCAGGCAACGGTTTAAGCTCAAACATGGGATCACCCTTGGGTGGAGGGGGATCCCCTAGGATTTCAACAAGCAAATTGTGTTGCAGAATAGGTTCCTGTTTAAAGAATACTTCATCTATTTCCCTTCTTTCATTCATCAACATATCATTTTCATGATCTAGCAAATAGTGTTCTAAAGGATCACTAGGAGGTAAAGCAATAGAAGCAAGACCAATAATTTCATCCTTACTAGGCAATTCTTCCTCACGATGTTGTTTACTAAATTTAGAGAAATTAAACTCATGAACCATATCATCCAAGCCAACAGTAACAACATTCTTTTTGCAATCTATCGTAGCATTAATAGTACGCAAGAAGGGTCTACCAAATATAATGCGACAAAAGCTATCTTGTGGAGAACCAAGAACAAGAAAATCAGCGGGATATTTGGTTTTCTCACACAAGACTTCAACATCTCTAACAATTCCCATTGGATATATAGTATCTCTATTTGCAAGTTTAATTGTAACATCAATTTCTTCTAACTCAGCAGGTGCAATCTCATGCATAATTTCTTTGTATAAGTCAATGGGTATAACACTAGCACTAGCACCCATATCACATAAGCCATGATAACAATGATCTCCTATTTTAACAGAAATAACAGGCACGCCTACCACAGGTCTATGTTTATCTCTATCACAGGGTTTAGCAATTCTAGCAGTGTCACTAGTGAATTGAATAACATGCCCATCAATATTATCCGACAAGAGATCTTTAACAATGACAATATTGGGTTCTACTTTGACTTGCTCAGGGGGTGTATAAGTCCTAGTATTGCTTTTATGAACAACAGTTGAGGCTTTAGCATGATCCTTCATTCTAACAGGGAAAGGAGGTTTCTCAACATAAGAAGTAGGAACAATAGGATCATTATAAGTGACAATCTTTTCTTCAACTTTAATAGGTGCAGCTGCTTTTACTTCTATGGGAGGATGATATTTAAACGACTTCTCCTTGGGGAGATCAACATAAGTAGCAAAAGATTCACAGAAAGAAGCTACTATCTCAGAGTCAGGTCCATATTTAGTGCTAAACTTACGGAAAATATCGGTATCCATAAAAGATTTAACACAATCAAACTTAGGTGTCATACCTGACTCCTTACCTTCGTTGAGGTCCCAATCTTCAGAGTTGCGTTTAATTCTATCCAATAAATTCCATCCAAATTCAATAGACTTCATCATAAAAGAGCCAGCACAAGAAGTATCGAGCATGGTGCGATTATTATTCGAAAGCCGAGCATAAAAATTCTGGAGAATTGTCAATTTTGAGAGCTCATGATTGGGGCATGAATGTAAGATTGATTTAAGCCTCCCCCAAGCTTGAGCGACGCTTTCTCCTTCGCGAGGCCAAAAATTATATATATAATTGCGATCACGATGAACAAGATGCATAGGGTAATACTTTTGATGAAATTCCAATTTCAATCTTTTATAGTTCCATGATCTCGTATCATCACATAGCCTATACCATGTCAATATGTCTCCCTCCAAAGATAAAGGGAAAGCCTTCCTCTTAACGGCATCATCGGATATACCTGCAAGCTTAAATAGTCCACAAATATCATCCACAAAGCGTAGATGTTCGTCAGGATGCTTTGTTCCATCTCCTGCGAAAGTGTTAGCTAGCAGCTTTTCCATCATACCCCAAGAAATCTGAAAAGCAGTTTCATTTTCAATAGATTCAGTAGGTCCAGTAGGTTGAGGAGCAACTCTTGGCTCAAGTGGACGGGGTGAAGATACCCCGAACAAGCCCCTCAAGCAATTACTTTCCATGGTAACAAGTGACAGAAAATTTCAGCACACTAAATAAATTTTTCCTTACCAAATTCCACCTACCAAAGGTGCTTCACTCCCCGGCAACGGCGCCAGAAAAGAGTCTTGATGACCCACAAGTATAGGGGATCTATCGTAGTCCTTTCGATAAGTAAGAGTGTCGAACCCAACGAGGAGCAGAAGGAAATGATAAGCGGTTTTCAGCAAGGTATTCTCTGCAAGTACTGAAATAAGTGGTAACAGATAGTTTTGTGATAGGATAAATTGTAACGAGCAACAAGTAACAAAAGTAAATGAAGTGTAGAAAGGTGGCACAATCCTTTTTGTATCAAAGGACAAGCCTGGACAAACTCTTATAATAGGAAAAGCACTCCCGATGACACATGGGAATATCGTCAAGCTAGTTTTCATCACGCTCATATGATTCGCGTTCGGTACTTTGATAATTTGATATGTGGGTGGACCGGTGCTTGGGTACTGCCCTTACTTGGACAAGCATCCCACTTATGATTAACCACTATTGCAAGCATCCGCAACTACAACAAAAGTATTAAGGTAAACCTAACCATAGCATGAAACATATGGATCCAAATCAGCCCCTTACGAAGCAACGCATAAACTAGGGTTTAAGGTTCTGTCACTCTAGCAACCCATCATCTACTTATTACTTCCCAATGCCTTCCTCTAGGCCCAAATGATGGTGAAGTGTTATGTAGTCGACGTTCACATAACACCACTAGAGGTTAGACAACATACATCTTATCAAAATATCGAACGAATACCAAATTCACATGACTACTAATAGCAAGACTTCTCCCTTGTCCTCAGGAACAAACGTAACTACTCACAAAGAATATTCATGTTCATATTCAGAGGGGTAATATTGTGCATAAAGGATCTGAACATATGATCTTCCACCAAATAAACCAACTAGCATCAACTACAAGGAGTAATCAACACTACTAGCAACCTACTAGCACCAATCCCGGACTTGGAGACAAGAATTGGATACAAGAGATGAACTAGGGTTTGGAGATGAGATGGTGCTGGTGAAGATGTTGATGGAGATTGCCCTCTCCCGACGAGAGGAGCGTTGGTGATGACGATGATGATGATTTCCCCCTCTCGGAGGGAAGTGTCCCCGGCAGAACAGCTCTGCCGGAGCCCTAGATTGGTTCCCCCAAGGTTCCGCCTCGTGGCGGCGGAGTCTCATCCCGAAAGGTTCTCTTCTATTTATTTTTTCATCGAAAGACTTCATATAGGAGAAGATGGACGTCGGAGAGCCACCAGGGGGCCCACGAGGTAGGCGGGCGCGCCCAGGGGGGCGCCCTCCACCCTCGTGAGCGGGGTGTGGGCCCCCTGGCCTTCATCTTTGGCGACGATTTTTCTTATTTATTTCAAGGTATTCCGTAGAGTTTCAGGACTTTTGGAGTTGCGTAGAATAGTCCTCCAATATTTGCTCCTTTTCCAGCCCAGAATTCCAACTGCCGGCAATCTCCCTCTTCATGTAAACCTTGTAAAATAAGAGAGAATAGCCATAAGTATCGTGACATAACGTGAAATAACAGCCCATAATGCAATAAATATTGACATAAAAGCATGATGCAAAATGGATGTATCAGCAAGCCGAGATCCGTCGGTTTTGACACCGACAGCTGGCATGCCCTCCTTTGGCCGCAGCCTTGGGGGAGAAAAGTAAGGGGGGGTCGGCCTCCCTATGCCTTCCTCTCCTCCCCTTTCCTTCCCCCTTTGTGCAAACAAGGAAGGGGGGCATACGACAGGAGCTCAAGGGGGCCGGTGGCCACCCATGGGCGCCTCTGGCTGCCTCCCCTCCCCCCGCCTATATATATGAGAGGGAGGGGGCGCCACACAACCCAAGAGAATCTCTTAGCTGTGTGCGGTTCCCCTCTCCACAGCTTCACCCTCCGTCTAGTTTTTCCGTAGAGCATGGCAAAGCCCTACGAGAACAAGTTCACCACCACCGTCACCACTCCGTCATGCTGCCGGAAATCATCTACTACTTCGGTCGTCTTGCTGGATCAGGAAGGCGAGGACGTCATCAAGCTGAACGTGTGTTGAACGCGGAGGTGTCGTACGTTCAATACTTGATCGTTTGGATCGCGAAGGTGTTCGACTACATAGACCGCGTTGATAAACGCTTCCGCTTAACGATCTAGAAGGGTACGCAGACACACTCTCCCCTCTCATAGCTATGCATCTGCATGGGTAGATCTTGCGTATGTGTAAAACTTTTTTGTTTACCATGCAACGTTCCCCAACAGTTGTGAGAGTTGTACTCTTCGACCAATGGAAGTCTTTGACCCCCCCCCCCCCTTCTTGTATAGTTCCCATCCTTTAAGAAGGGTGCGAGGCCTGAGTGTGAACAGTGAAATTGTTTTAAACAATATAAAATTCAAAAAATCGGAATCTTTTTATGGTGCAAGATGCTTATGTGTGTGATGCCCATGCAAGAAGCTCATAGCAAAAAAGACAAATTCCGGGTATCTCAGAAACTTTTGAGAACATCACTGTTCACACTTTATTTTTTCATTTTTTACCATGAGCTCCTCAAATGTCCAAACACCCCCAAATTTTGCCCGAGGAACACCCATTTGAGCATCTTGCACCACCAAAGGAATTGTTTTATTTTTATTTTTCTTTTATTTTACTGTTCACAGAGTGTAGATGAGCCCGGACACCGGATTGAATTTCTGTTCTTCTTGTAAGTTTTATCTCCTTTTTCGTTGCCAATGGTCAAAATGGATCATCAATCAGATTATCGGTTCGATATAGAAGTTCTTTCAGATTCAAGAAATGAGAGACTTTTATGTCATGTTTACATATTGTATGCATATCTTGTCGGGTTGATTTGCGATAAGCCGTTACTCTCCAGGATTATAATGGGCACTACAGCCCTAGTCATGTGCAAACATAATACCCACGTCATGTCCGGTTGACAAACAAGCTCCTCGCAACTCTATTTAAGTTGACACAACTCTATTTAACTTGATAGATGGAACACAAACTTAACTTACGAGGCTCAATCCTATCTGTTGGGGATATAACTACTGGGTATGAACCGCCCAGGAGGGGCCGGGTCATACCACTAGCGATAACCCATGAAGGGGGCGGGTTTTAACAAGCCCGCTGACGGCCCAAGACCCAAAGGCGACTTAGGCCCTGAAGGATGAACCGCCATGGGGATAAACTTGTATTGTAAGGCATGCTTAGTCAGTCACCGAGCCGGACATGTTGTCTTTGCCGGCCGGGACTCTGTAAGCCGCTGGGGGTTAACCTGTGTATATAAAGGGACGACCCGGCGCGAGTTAGGGCAGGAAAGAAAGAGATCGAGAACTAGGTCAAGCGTACTCGCTCCCTGGTAATCGAAGCCCAAGCAATAACCACCCTACACTAGATTAGGCTGTTACCTCCATCGTGAGGGGCCGAACCAATATAAACTCTTTGTGTCCCTTGTCCCATTTAACCCCTTCAAGATAACTACGTTGCGATGTCTCCACACCTAAGTCCTTATGCTAGGACATCTAACGTGATAATTCCATAACAGTTGGTGAGGGAGTCCTAGATTAGGGGGTCCTCGGACAGCCGGACTATGTACTTATGCCGGACTATTGGATTATGAAGATACAAGATTGAAGACTTAAGATGCCCGGTCCACGTGGAGTCATCACAGTTATCGGAAATATAGAGCGTTCCCTACATGCGGAAGAATATGTGGCGGCTCTAGCAACCGAACCGCTGAACGGACTCCCCAAACCGAATAAATGATCGGTCGTCAAGACCACGGACACGGCTAGACGGGTCCAGCACACCACTAGTTGCAGCTGCCCAGATGGACCTGAGCTTGGTCGACGTGGTGCTAGGGGCTGACCGCATATAAAAGGGTCCATAGTTCGGCTCAACCCTACAAATATACAATAGATTGAATTATCATGGTTCATTAAGAATAACCAACTTTTCGCACGAAGTCTTTCACCTGGGTTTTCCTTTTTACAGATGATCATTGTGCTACACCCTTCAAGGATATGGCACAACGGAGACAAAGGCGCAGACGTGCAGCATGGCCCCGCTCAAAGGTTTCTTTTTAGATTAAGACCCTATCTAACCTTTTTTAATGTCTCTTGTTGCTTGACACCATCCGGGCACTTCACAGAACCGAGAGGGATACTGGCGTTATTGGCATTTCGTCACGCCAGATTAATGCATGTACCTAGAAATTCAGGGCTCATTATCGGGGGCGTTACTCAGCCCAGTATATGTTGTAAAGTCCGAATGCCATAGGGAGTGTTCGGCGTCGCGAGTTTGGCCTTATATGCATCAGCTCCGAATCATGTCTTTGGTCAATATTTGGGTTTGCCCGGCTCCCGTGTTTTGCTGCCTTACGTTCCGCTCTATCGGCTAAGGTGGCACCGGGAGAACTACTGCGATTGTGCCCTGGTTCATCTGGATGAGCACCTCAGTAGAGAAAGTCGAAAACTGACTGTCATGATAACGCGCGAGACTGGTCAACCACTCGATGACTCAGCGGAATCTTCAGGATTCCTCCGCATTAACGAAGGACCGGTTTTCCGGTCATGTACGTACGCGCACCGTATTTGGATGAACGCAGAAGTACCAGGGGCTATATAGTAGCCCCACCGTCAAACTCCTATGGCTAAGTGAAAGTGTTAAAGCTATATAGTCCGATTGCCTTGTTCGCCGCGCTATCACCTCCTTAATGGACCAAGACATTGGATCAAGTGTGATTACGCGCTTTACCGAACACCCCCGCATTATATGCGTGGGGCTGAAGTCGACGAGTGCAAACTTTCAGGTTATATACATACATACATAAACGGCCGCACAGGAGGCACTATAATACTTTCGGGCAAAAGTATAAACATAGCCACTACAAGAAATATGTCAACTTATGACCTTCTGTTAGTGACCCTGGAAGAATTGGTCATAGATTTATGACCATTTGAGACCAATTGGTCAAAAGCTGTTCGAGGGGCTCCAAACCCTAAACCATTGCGACCATTTTGGTCAGAAAGGTCATAATTTCCTTACACGAAATGGTCATAAAGCAAACAGCGCTAGTCCGCTGCCTTATTTCTAGTTGTTAACGACCAATATAGATGGTCATAGCCTTGTAAATTGTGGTGGGTTGCTATGACTAGGCGCCACCTCATCAGTTTTGCCTATGTGTCATGTCCATGTGGCAGTTTTGCCCTAGGTTGTGAAGCAACCTATATTTCTGTAATTCCCAAAATTCCCCAAAAAATCTCATAAATTCTTTGGGTCATATCTTTGTCAAATATGTAAAAACCTTCCTTGCCTAGTTCAAATATAATTCAAAAATATTCATTTTCCTATTCTGTTCAGAACAACAGTTTGTGAAGGAAGTACCACTTTGGCATCTCCAAATAGTATCCATTTTCTACAGTGCTTTCCTATGCCCAAATAACCATCCTCCACCAAATGCCAGCTCAATCCATTCATTATTTTGAGCTGAGCTTCAACATTCGTATTTATGTCCAGTGTGGTAGCTTGCAAAGCAAGTACCATCTAGGCTCCTCCTTTTGAGCTGAAAACTTGTGAAGACGGTCTTCTTAGTAACTGATCATCCTCAGCCAAAACTCACGCCCATTAGCCATGTACATTTCCCGTACCGCTAATCAAACACTTGGCTGCTAATTCATGTTTGAGCATCGATCGGTCTCCTCGTGAGAATCTTATGTTGTAATTTTCTTCCTAGCACCTACCTGGGGAGTGCCCAACCCACTAGACATGCCTAGACCGCCCAGAACACATGGCAACGACACGGTCACGCGGTGACCATGCGGCGGGCATGCGAGTTTACACGCTCTAGAGTTGGGGGCCTCGGCCACCGTCGAAACCTCGTTGTATCGCCACCATACCATGTATTTATGATTAAATAGGTACTTATGTAACTAGAAATGATTTTGGATAAAATAAATAGCAAACTATGAGGCAGCTGCAGTTCAAATTTGACCCACTTCCAACTGAATCGACGAAAATTTGTCTTTTTCACGAGAGGTGGATCAAAACTTTTTACACCCAACCATTTTGTCAATTGTGCATTAAATATGTCCTAGTATTTTATAAAAATGATTTGGTCCAATTTTGCAACAATTATTTGGTAGTTCCTTCACAAAAAAACCTCTTTTCGGGCACTCGAAAAATGAAAAATGGTTTTTTCGTCCAAAGAAAATGAAAACTTCCTTAGGCAACATTGTTTTCCATTCCAATATGCACCCTTGTGCACAATATGAGATCATTTGAACAAACTATGCCACGAATGTGGCCATAAGTTTGATCATTTGCCTTGAAAGCCATGAATCTTGAGAGATGATAGCTCATTTCTGAGAACACTTTTTTAAAATAATTGTCGTATTACAAGTTTGTTATTTTTCCTGGGAACTTGGCCACATATAATGACACAATGCGAAGGTTTCCCAATTTTTTGATTTTTTTTTTGAATTTTTTATGCCCGTTTCAAAATGCGGCAAAAACGGCAGGAATGACCGTTCCTAGCTAGTTGTTGAATCTTGGAATTTTTTTGGTGTTTCTCTGATTAAATAGATACTTATGTACCTAGAAATGATTTTTGGAAAAAATAAATAGCAAACTATGAGGCAGCTGCAGTTCAAATTTGACCCGCTTCCAACTGAATCGACGAAAATTTGTCTTTTTCACGAGAGGTGGATCAAAACTTTTTACACCTAACCATTTGGTCAATTGTGCATTAAATATGTCCTAGTATTTTAGAAAAATGATTTGGTCCAATTTTGCAACAATTATTTGGTAGTTCCTTCACAAAAAAACCTCCTTTCGGGCACTCGAACAATGAAAAATGGTTTTTTTGTCCAAAGAAAATGAAAAGTTCCTTAGGCAACATTGTTTGCCATTCCAATATGCACCCTTGTGCACAATATGAGATCATTTGAACAAACTATGCCACGAATGTGGCCATAAGTTTGATCATTTGCCTTGAAAGCCATGAATCTTGAGAGATGATAGCTCATTTCTGAGAACACTTTTTTAAAATAATTGCCGTATTACAAGTTTGTTATTTTTCCTGGGAACTTGGCCACATATAATGACACAATGCGAAGGTTTCCCAATTTTTTGTTTTTTTTGAATTTTTTATGCCCGTTTCAAAATGCGGCCAAAACGGCGGGAATGACCGTTCCTAGCTAGTTGTTGAATCTTGGAATTTTTTTGGTGTTTCTCTGATTAAATAGATACTTATGTACCTAGAAATGATTTTTGGAAAAAAATAAATAGCAAACTATGAGGCAACTGCAGTTCAAATTTGACCCGCTTCCAACTGAATCGGCGGAAATTTGTCTTTTTCACGAGAGGTGGATCAAAACTTTTTACACCCAACCATTTGGTCAATTGTGCATTAAATATGTCCTAGTATTTTAGAAAAATGATTTGGTCCAATTTTGCAACAATTATTTGGTAGTTCCTTCACAAAAAAACCTCCTTTCGGGCACTCGAAAAATGAAAAATAGTTTTTTTGTCCAAAGAAAATGAAAATTTCCTCAGGAAACATTGTTTGCCATTCCAATATGCACCCTTGTGCACAATATGAGATCATTTGAACAAACTATGCCACGAATGTGGCCATAAGTTTGATCATTTGCCTTGAAAGCCATGAATCTTGAGAGATGATAGCTCATTTCTGAGAACACTTTTTTAAAATAATTGCCGTATTACAAGTTTGTTATTTTTCCTGGGAACTTGGCCACATATAATGACACAATGCGAAGGTTTCCCAATTTTTTGATTTTTTTTTTGAATTTTTTATGCCCGTTTCAAAATGCGGCCAAAACGGCGGGAATGACCGTTCCTAGCTAGTTGTTGAATCTTGGAATTTTTTTGGTGTTTCTCTGATTAAATAGATACTTATGTACCTAGAAATGATTTTTGGAAAAAATAAATAGCAAACTATGAGGCAGCTGCAGTTCAAATTTGACCTGCTTCCAACTGGATCGGCGGAAATTTGTCTTTTTCACGAGAGGTGGATCAAAACTTTTTTTCACCCAACCATTTGGTCAATTGTGCATTAAATATGGCCTAGTATTTTATAAAAATGATTTGGTCCAATTTTGCAACAATTATTTGGTAGTTCCTTCACAAAAAACCTCATTTGGGGCACTCAAAAAATGGAAAATGATTTTTTGTCCAAAGAATATAAAAAATCCCTTTGTCGATACTATTTACTATTCCAAGATGTGAACTTTTGCAGAGTATAAAGAACTCATTTTGAACAAATATAAAGAATATAAAGAATATCATTTGAACAAATATTTGGTAGGTCTTTTACAAAAAAGAACTCATTTTGAGAACTAAAAAATGGAAAATGATTTTTTCGTGACCTATTTAAAAGGTCATAAAGTCTTCAAATTGTTTGTTGCGTTCTGATTGGTCTATAGGCATATCACGCGGATCATGCATCCAACACCGTCGGATGCTCCGGGATCCAATGGCGGACCTCATCCCCTCACCCTCTCACCCACGTAGCCCTCTCACCCCCTCACCCACGCAGCCCCCACTCCCCATTGTTCCAACCCTAGCCCCCACGCCCCCGCACCCGCACCCGCTCGCCAAACCCTAGCCGCCGCTGCCGCCCCCGCACCATGGCCGTCAACGGCGAGGAGCCCGAATCCCCATGCCTCCCAAGCGCCCAAAACTCTAGCCCGTGGTGCAGCCAT
>NC_041389.1:416352031-416469713 GCF_002162155.2 Triticum dicoccoides | reverse complement strand
GATCCAGTTCTCTCCCCACCGCTCCCACCCACCGCCGACCTTGCAGCCCTCCTCACCACCGTCGCCGACCTCGTCTCTCCTTCCCCTCACCATCTTTCCCTACCCTATACCCTAGATCGAGTTGAGCAGGTCGGCCGACGCGCTAGGGTTCCATTTGGTCAGCTCCCCGCCGGCTCTCTGGTTGGACGCCTGCCCGATGATGGATCTCCCGCCGCTCTCCCACCAGGCACTCTTCATGGCCCTCCGATCCGCGGACGCCGAGGCCGTGCGCCGCCTCCTGGCCGGCGCCGAGGAGTCCGCGCTCTATGTCTCGGCGGACGCCGAGGCCGTGCGCCTCCTCCTCCCGCTCTACGACCTCGAGGCCGCCAAGCTCCACTCCCGCCTCGACCTCGATGCCTTCCACGTCGCCGCCAAGCAAGGGCACACCGGTGAGCCCCTCTTCTCGCTCGATTAGTAGCTTCCGCTGGGTTTTTTAGAATGAGCCAAGTCTAGTGTGTTGCAGCAAGTTTAACCGATTCTCGTTGGGCTCAATTGCAGGGTTTGATGCTCCGAGGAACAGCATGGAGTTCGCCATGGAGGCGCCCCACAGCTACGGCGTCTTCCAAGAGGACGTCCCGGTGAGTAGTACAATCCCCTTCCCTGTTCTTTCTCTCTATCTGTCAGACTAATGCACTGCATCATTTTCTTCCCTGGCCCCTGTATGCATGCGTCTGGTAATTATTTTGTTTCCAGAAAAAGGACCTAGAATTCCTTTTTTCTCCTTTCGTTCCAGTCACATACTGCTGTCCAATTTGACAGATGATATGCATTGTCCATCCGTCCTTGGCAGCTCTGCTGCTAGGTGTACTTGTACCTGACTGTTGTTGCGTGAGAAGACAGCATGAAACACCTATTAATAATGCTGTCAAACAAATAGTAGACCACCATCTACTGCTGCTGGGCACAATCAAGTTGCCCCTTAATTACCTGGCCATTCTCTGCATCATTGCTTACCATCCTTTGCCTACCAATAAGTAGGAGGCCATGTTGAGTTGCTGGCATTGTTCTTCAAACTAGATTAGCACTGCTGCTTTCCTCCGCCCCTCTTCTCCCTCGACGGTGTTCTCATCCGCCACAGCAGCTTACTGACACGGTCATTGGTTCTGTCTTTGTTTTGTTGGCAGCAGGGGAAGAAGGAGGAGGAGGAGTTCAGCATGGGGCCTCTCTCCATTCTCATGCTCAGCGTCGGCGTCTTCCCCGACGGTGGCTATGGCGGGACCCTCGAGATCGTCGTCTTCCTGATCGGGACCCTTGGTTAGTGACAGCATTTGTTTTCCACGACATTCAGACTTTGCTATAGTTTACTGAAACTGTTATGGTCTGAAGAACAGTTTACTGAAATTGTTCCAAGTCTGAAAAACAGTTGTCTGAATCTGTTGAAATCTGAAACTGTTAGTGTGAGGTGTCTGAAACTGTTCTAATCTTGTGGATAACCTGTGAACAAATTTACTTGTGTTGAATAACCCGTGAACAAATTTAGGACTTTGGAGTTGTCTAAAACTGTTGTAGTCTTGTAGAAAAGTAAAAGTAGTTGGATGGAAATATATTTCTCAGTCTGTGTAATAGATGGTCTGAAGCTAGTTGCAGATTTCTTCCCTTGATTCAGATAATTCAGTAAGTCCATTTCATAACATCTGCTGCTAGTAGAAATTATGGAAGCTAAAAAGCCAAATCAATTTCAGTCATCTCATTTCACCTTTGCAAAGAAGATACTAATTTTCTAAACTGTGAATTTGATGTTAACGTCTTATATGTGCGTCTTATATGTCCATTTCATAACATGGTGCGTCTTATATGTGTGTTTGATGTTAACGTCGCTTGTGGTTTTGCAGGGTTCTGAGGCTGCACCCTGGGCACCATCAGGGTATGCTGTTTCCCTGTCCTGTTTCTTCAGTGCTCAATAGTTGCTTGTGCGACTGCTACTAGTCTTTTATGTAATGCTAAACTAAAATGGGTCTAGTTATACTAATCATTCCATGAAATTTCAGTCTGATTTGCTGATACTCTAATAGAATCATTGTTTGCTCATGCTCAGAATCATTGTTTGCTCATGCTCAGAATGATTGTTTTACATATGTTACTTGTGATGTTCTGCTGGCTGAGATGTGCATGATCTGGGTGATGAAGAAAATCGTTCGGATTCCCACTGATTTTCATGATTATTACAACCAGATACTTCTGATGGATCATGCCATCTCTTGGACTACATATGTACTCCCTCCGTAAACTAATATAAGAGTGTTTAGAATACTAAACTAGTGATCTAAACACTCTTATATTAGTTTACAGAGGGAGTACTCCTTTATTATTGAGCAAATACTTTCCTTTGATTTTTTGCAAACCTCTTAGCAGTAATTTTTGTATCCTCTTTTTTGTGTTCTGCTGGCTGATGAGATGTGCATTACCTGGGTGATGAAGAAAATCGACGGGTCACACCATCTCCTGAAGTACATTTTCACATTTTTACTGCTTTAGACTGACTGTACATGCATTCCTTCATTGGTTATGAACCTTATTGCTCATTGTGTTCTGTTGGGTTGAACTGCATGATTCCGGGTGATGAAGAAAATCGTTCAGATTCCCATTGATATTTCATGATTAGTGTAACCAGCTACTTCTGATGGATGATGGCATCTCCTGTATTACATTTGCACCACTTTATGATTGGCCGTGCATGCACTCCTTGTGTTGGTCGCAACCTTGTTGCTCTTTGTGTTATATTGGGTCTTTTGCATGCTTTTGCATGATGAAGAAAATCGTTCGGATTCCCACTGATACTTCATGATTATCACAACCAGCTACTTCTGACAGACCATGTCATTTTGTGGTCTTTAAGAGTTTTTGCTCTGTTTTGGGTTTTAATTCATTCAATAGTTTGCTGGTGTTTATTTTCCTTTGAGCCTGTGATGTTATCAAAATATTTGCTACTCTTAATGGGTTTATCCCACTTGATGATCTTAACCACCAAGATCTCTGAGGCTCTTAGTTCTAGTCTAATGTTATCAGTACAGTACATCCGTTGTTGCCAGATTTTCCATGGACTCTATTTGTTTACTCTGCTAGTGGTTCCAGCATAGCTCTAGAGTACATCTATTCACTAAGATTTATACATCGTTAAAATGGAGGCTTGGGAAGAACTATTTTATTTGTAGTAATAAGTCAGGAGTTGTTTGTTGCTTCAGTAGGGTGTCATACATTATAATCATCAGCTCATGTCGTCTGGGATCAAACATAGCTTTGAATTTACAAGAGTAAAGATTTATGTGAGAAGTACAAACCATGTTCACTTAGATTTCCTGCTAGTTGCATATCTGCACTTCATTGTACATACGTCATGTTGGATCTTAGTCCAGAATCCAGATCCATAGCTTGTACTGCAACTAATGTGTCATGCGTTTTGTGGCAGCAACAGCAGCTAGCAGGAGCAATTCTCTTGATGGTTTGCATTGAAGATATTGTATTCTGTTGCTATATCATTGTTTAGTAAAACCACAGCATGATGCTCACATGAGATATCCACATGTTTCTGTGCTGTTTTGCTACAAGCTGTGTGTTGATTTAATAACAGGAGTTTCCTTGTCCTGGTCCTATACTGCATTTTGACTCCTATGTTTCTGTGCACGTGTGTTTAATTGATGTTGTTTCAACTTTGAACTGCTTCTGCATATACTGCAATTGAGATTTAAATTTGTGGTTGTTCCTCTTTTACAGATGCTCAAGTGTGAAGCCGTGAAGTGTGAAGCCGTGAAGTATGAAGCAAGTGTGAAGCCATGAAGTGTGAAGCCGTCAAGTTCTACTTAGTGAAGAGTAGCATATTGTAGCATATATGTGTTGTAAAGATTGTAATAGATTCATTTAGTGGTATATTTGATGATTCTTTTTGATTATGTATGTGATCTGAAAACTTGTGAAATGGAAACTTGACCAATGGGTCCACTTATGAAAATAATTTGTCAATTTTGTACATTTCTGACATGTGGGACCAATTTGAGAGATGATCATGACAAGTGGGACCCATCTGACTAGTGGGACCAGCTTGAATATATAATGGCTGAAAATAGAAAAGAAATAAATAATAAAAGGCCACGGGCCAACAATAAAAAAGGCTACAACGTTGGGCTAGGCCCATGAAATCGACCAAAAATTGACACGAAAAAAATATAGAAAGGCTGAATTAATGGGCTCGGCCCATGTAGAAAACCGAATTGGACCGGGCTGAATCTTGTGCCACATCAGCTTGCCACGCTGGATGCCTACGTGGCTTGGGGAGGTTGCTAGTGACCAAAACGCCACAGTAGGAATATTTTGGTCGTAAACGTCTTTGACCATTCCAGAAGAAAGGTCGCTATAGTCAGTTTACGACGGCTAGCTTTTGACCTTCTGTTTTTGGTCACAAAAAGGTCGTAAATGGAAATTTGTGACCTTTTAGTGACCAATAGTGGTGGTCACAAGTTGACATATTTCTTGTAGTGAGCCTTTATAATCAAAATAGCATTGTTTTTACAATCAAGATACATGTCACTCGAACATGGTACTCTTCGAGCACCGAGCCTCTATTAAATGGGCGCCTTCTAGGACTTCTTCAAAATAGTGCTCGGGCGAGTCCTAGCCTCCGGTCGGACCCCTGGTTGCAATAGTGGTGGCCTCCATCCCCGCCTAGTATGTTTTAACACGGGCAAGAGCCATCCGCGCACCCTCTGTGCATGTCGACCTCTTTACAGCATCGATATGCGGCACAACACGAAGAAATCGTTACACTAAACCAAAATAACTATCCGGACTTGGTTCCTTCGGCCAAAGATGATCCACGACAGACCTCATGGCAAGCCCAGACAACCTATGGAGCTCGGCCCACTCGGCCGTTTGCTCATTCAACAGCAGCGGACGCTTTGGAGCGCTGAACTGCGACCAGAACAATTTTTCCACCTCATGATCTTTTTGATCTTTGAAATACTCAGTCGCATCAGCAGCACTCTTTGCTAAATCCAAGTACGCATCTGCAGAACTCCATAATTGATCAAGAGGGGCATACTTCGGATCGCCGAACTTCATCCGCAATAAAAAGGGCCTCCCAGCCGTGATATCTCCGGCTTGACGAAGCTCCTCCCATGCAGCTCTGATTTCAGAGCGCGTTTCCTTGGCTGCTTCCAAAGCCTTCTTCAAGCCAGCCGCTTTTGTTTGGCTTTCCCTTTCGAGGAGCTCATAGCGGCTCGCGGCATTTTGTAGCTCAAGAGCCATGCTGGCTATTTTATCTTCGCTCTGGCAATGAGCGGCCTGTTCGGCTTTTAACTCATCGGCTGCCTTCAGGGCAGTCGCATCACTTCTCCTAGCTTGTTCCTTGGCTCAGGCAAGTTCCACCTGAAGAGTCTCCACGGCGGCAGCTCCATCTGCAGTCAAAGCATATTATAGATACTAGCATCATGCTCCTCTTAATATTTGATGACCATCAGAATATACATACCATATGCCTCGTCAAGCCGCTTGTTCACAAGCGTGATGTTGGCATCTGCCACTTCAAGCTACCGCCTCAACTCAGCAAAATCAGCAGTCCGGTCGGCCGCCGGACCTTCAGCCACCTGCACATAAAAGTAGTGCGATCATTACCTGGGACTATGATCCTCTGTTTGCCACCTATGGACGGCAACCAGAGTCTCAGGGGCAACTATCTATACGGACCACACCTAGCGTGTGCGGTACAGCCAAAAATATATCGGATGCGTACCTCAAAGCCTCTTAGTAGGCTCGTAAAAGCTTCATTTAACCCGCTTTTTGCGGATGAAATCCTCTCAACCACCATACCCATCAAAGTACGATGTGCCTCTGAGATAGCCGCTTGCTCCAAACGACCCATCAATGTGTCCGGTTATACACCGGATAGTCCCGAGTTTTTTCTATTGGTCTCCTTAGGAGCCAAGGACCCCGGACTTTGGGCGGCCGAAGAATTACCTGTTGGCCTTTGCGGATCAGGAGAAATCCTCTGCGATGATACCTCAGGGTTATCCGTCTCGTGAGGCGGGGAAGCAGGGGGAGGCATTTCTCTCTCCATCATCTCTAGAAGTAGATCCCCCGAAGACGAACTTTGTTGAGAAGGGCTATGAGCCGGACTGCAAAACATATGTCTCGGTTGTGATTCTCAAAGAAAAAACAAGACATATTTATCAAAGTGCCTTTGTTCACTTACGGCTTGGTTGATGGCTGGCCCCCTTGTGGGCGTTGTGCAGCAAGGACGCCCTCCAGGTCAGGGCACCCTGGCGAAGGTTTCTTCCCTCATTTGGAAGCCTCCGTTTCCAAATCTTCAGGGGCGCCCCTTTCTTCCCGTGGGGAGAGGGGATTTTAGGTTCGCCTCCCCGATCACCCTCCTTTGCGGAGGCACTAATTCCCCCGGTTTGGATGTGTAATGTATGAAGCCCATTCTCAGCTTCTCTATGCCTCCCTTCATCTTATCCTGATGGCACTTGATAAGGTGCACGCTCAAGCATCCTGGTTAGTATAGGGTCAGGCGAGCCTTCGGGAAGAGGGGCCGAACACCTGATCCTCTCTGCCTTTCTTATCAAGTCCTGGCCGAGGGTAGTTTTTCAGAATAATGTTGTAACAAATATAAATATAGCATGTTCGGTCATGAAGCTACTTACTTGGGTATCTGGACGATGGTAGTTCAGGCCCGCATCATCGGTGGTGTCCGGACACTTTATTCGTGATCCGAAGAATAATCAATACATCCCTTCGAGCGTCACGCCGAAGAAGTGATGAATAGTTCGCGTTCCTTCCGGGTTGAACTCCCACATCCGGAGAGATCGGTGTTGGCATGGCAGGACCCGACGAACTAGCATTACCTGAATTACTTTGATGACACTGACATCCCTCTTAGGGAGATCTCGGATGCAGCTTTGCAATGTCAGCACGTCATTCACTGGCCCCCAGTCCAGCCCTCTGTTAACCCATGATGCCAGCTGGGCGGAGGGCCCGGGCGGAAGGCTGGGGCGGCCGCCCACTTTGTACCTCGGGGCGCTGTGATGTAAAACCACTCCCGTTGCCATAGGTCGGACACCTCCGGAAAGGAACCCTTTGGCCATAGGGCCTTGGCACCTTTGCTTATTATAGCACCTCCGCACTCCACATGTTGCCCGTCGATCATCTCCGGCTTCACATTAAGGGTCTTGAGCCACAAGCCGAAGTGTGGGGTAATGCAGAGGAAGGCCTCACACACGACGATAAACGATGAGATGTGAAGGATGGCATCTGGAGCTAGATCATGGAAATCTAGCCCGTAATAGAACATGAGCCCTCTTACAAAGGGATCAAGACTAAAGCCAAGCCCCTGGAGGAAGTGGGAGACAAATACGACACTCTCGTTGGGTTCAGGAGTGGGAATAACCTGCAATTGAGCAGGTACCTATGGGGGATTTCGGCGGTCAGATACCAAGCCTCCCTAAGCTTCTTGAAGGTTGGATCTGGACATGATTGAAGGTCCGAAGCGCTTAGCCTAAACCTTGGGTGTTGGAACTCGAGGTAGGGGAAGGGAAGGATTGGGCGTGGAAAGAAAAGGACGGGTCTGGACCTCTTTATAAAGAAGGTGAATATTAAGCGTCCCCCGCGTGGCCGTTTGGAACTTGCCTAAGATGAGGAGTCAAACTAACAGCACGATTGGGTTACCCACGCTCGTATTGATGAGAATCCCGTGATAAGGGGGACAAGATCTCTGCTTTGACAAGACGTGCCAATAAAACTGCCTCGCAATACGCAGTAGCAAGCTGGGAAAAATGGTTTGTATAATGACCGGGCCGCGGCGTGATGTCACGCTATGAAAAGTTGTCAGCGGATTAGATTTGTGCTTGGAATATTGTACTCTCTACGGTGGTATGTGGAATTTATTTTGCAGAGCCGGACACAATCCTTGTGTTCAAAATCTTCTATGGAGTATTCGGAGAAGGAACCCGCCTTGCAATGCCGAAGACAATCTGCGCACCGGACTCATCATCATTGAAACCTGGTTCAGGGGCTACTGAGGGAGTCCTGGATTTGGGGGTCCTCGGATAGCCGGACTATGTACTTATGCCGGACTGTTGGACTATGAAGATACAAGATTGAAGACTTTGTCCCGTGTCCGGGTGGGACTCTCCTTTGCGTGGAAGGAAAGCTTGGCAATTCGGATATGTAGATTTCCTTCTCTGTAACTGACTCCGTGTAACCCTAGCCCCCTCCAATGTCTATATAAACTAGAGGGTTTAGTCCGTAGGACAACAACAATCATAATCATAGGCTAGCTTCTAGGGTTTAGCCTCTACGATCTCGTGGTAGATCAACTCTTGTAATACTCATATCATCAAGATCAATCAAGCAGGAAGTAGGGTATTACCTCCATCGAGAGGGCCCGAACCTGGGTAAACATCATGTTCCCCGCCTCCTGTTACCATTAGCCTTAGACGCACAGTTTGGGACCCCCTACCCGAGATCCGCCGGTTTTGACACCGACAGTTGGCGCCCACCATGGGGCCAGCGCATGGTGGTTTTGAGTTCTTGAAGGGCAGCTTCGCAGGGCTCAAGGGTATGTTGTGGGCCGGATGACAAAGAGTCATCACAGCAAGCTTTACATCAACGACGAGGGCTGGGGCCCCGAGGCCGACTCAATCAAGTACGGGCACCGGGATCCCTTTGGCGGAATTCACATCTTCATCAGCAAGATCGGTGAATCAAAAGCTGAGCCGGACATCTGCACCGACATCGTCGAGTTGGCTCGGCGCGCGCAACCCGCCAAGGCTAAAACCGCCCCCAAGCATGTTTTGTCAGTTTTGTTCACGGAGCGGAACTAGGAGGGTCTGAATCTGGTGGTGAGACGGTTATTTACTCAGGCGATGAGTCTTCCGCTAGTGAGAACAATTCCATCTACCAGGTTCAGGATGGCAGGCATGGGGGCTGTTCCGATGGCGAAAGTATTCCAGACCCCTATGAGCCACCACACCATGTCACAGTCTTCATGGCCGGTGCACGGCCGGTGCAGGACTCTGCAACTACAGCGGCAATGATCTCCGGGTCGACAGCAGTGACGGTTTCCGGTGCGGGAGGTCCTGTGCACCCGCCGACTCAAGTTTTGTCTCATCTATTGGATGCTTTGACAACATTGTTGACAGCAAAGGTTAACCCGGCAAATCAAGCTCAGCATAACACGGAGGTTATGGAATTGCGTGATGATATAGCATAAGCCAAGGAGGAATTGAATGCGGAGAACACCCGGACGGCAACAGAGCGAGCCGCCTTATAGAGGGAGGCGCAGCGGCTTCAGGCGGAGAGCTTTCGCTTAAGCTTGGACATGGATGCGTGAAACGCTGTTTTCAACAGAAGGCATGTGAGCCGGCTGCCCACGACTTATGATGCAAGGAATCTTTTCAACACACTTGGAGCAGGACCCAGTAACCCGCCCGGTGTGAATCAGATCGCTGAGGTGCCAGCGGCAGGAGTACCGGTTCAGCCACGGGCTACCGATCCTCGACGTTTGAACGTAACCCCTCCTCAGCACGTCCCAACACCTCCGAGGCATTTTTCTAACCCCTTGGATAACATGATAGCTACGGCAACACGGTTGGCGGCTCTCCCGGCCCAGGATGAGTCGCCAGTAGCAATGGAAATACGGAGAGTCGGAGAGCTTCTTCAGATGGCGGTGGCCCAGCAGGCGGCTTATTCATACAGTCGTGATCATATCCACTCAACACCTCATCTGAGCAAGAGTTATAGCATGCACATTGATGAACCGGCCGTGTCAAGCAGTGAGCGGCACCGCAACCAGCCTCGCAAGCCTGACCCACCGTGTGTCGGCAATGATGCTTAGATTTTGGTAGACCGGGGCAGAGCACGGTGGGAGGCGGAGCTGGCGGCTTAGTTGGCGGCTCAACAGGAACCTCCGGTTTATCCTTCAACATCCATGGAAGCAGGAGTGACCTCTAGGACCTTGGGTGTGCCATGTTTAGTGTCGGCTCTATGCAATGAGCGCTTGCCCAAGGATTTTAAAGGCCCCCGTAAGGTGCCCAATTACATGGCGGACCAGCTCCCAGGGGCTTGGATTGAAAGTTATGAGATGGCCATGGAGATTCTGGATGTCGGTGATGTTGCATGTGCTAAATACTTCACCATGATGTTGGATGGGCCGGCTCGTACGTGGTTAAAAACACCGCCCGCTAATTCTGTTGGGTCATGGGCAGAGTTAAAGAGGCGTTTTATTCAAAATTTCAAATACACATGCAAGCAGCCAATGTCAATTCTGGATTTGGATTCTTGCGTTCAAGGTGAAGGCGAGTCAACGACCCATTGGGTGCGACGGATCTCGTCGGTCATACACTCGTCTGATAGTATCAATGTCAATTCTGCAGTCCTGATGTTAGAGAAGAATTGTCGTTTCCTTCCTCTTATGCAGAAACTGGGGCGGCTTAAGCACCACTCCAACAACATGGGGGAGCTAATGGCGGCTCTTGTCAGATACGCAGACTCTGACAGTACAAAGGATCCCGATTCTGATGATGATAAGCCGGGGAAGGGAAAGAAGAGCGGCAATGTAAAAGGGCAGCAGCATAACTCGGCAGTTCAAACCAATCATGGTAAGCATAAGGCTGATGGTAGTTTTGATTTTGTGGCTAACACCAATCCGCGGAATAATAATCAACATAACAAGGGAAAGCTGCCCCAAGGATCAAAACTCAACCTTGAAGCAATGTTGAATCAACCTTGCCCAAAGCACAACACGCGTGATAAGTCATCTGGTCATTTGTGGAGGGATTGTTACATCATAAAGGAGTTTAGGAATGCCAATTTTTCAATCATGGTCCACATGGCGGCTCAGGATTTGGCTCCCACGGACCTGGCTTTGGTGGTGGAGGTTCAAGCTCCGGCTTTCAGGGTCAAGGCAATCAAGGTGATTTCAATCAACGGTCTAACCAAGGAAACCAGCAGCAGTCTGGTTATCACTTATCAGAGTCATCCAAAGTAGTTAAATGGTGGCCAGTATCATGTGTTCACCACAAGTTTGTGCAAGAGGGATCAAAAGATACATAAACGGGCGGTGAACTCCGTTGAACCGGTTGTGCCTCGTTACTTGCGGTGGTCTGAACAACCTATTGTGTGGAGCCGTGAGGATCACCCGCCCCGGGTTGACAATCCAGGTCAGTTGGCATTGGTGGTTGCTCCACAAGTAGGAGGATACAAGTTGAGAAAGGTGGTCATGGATGGGGGCAGCATCATTAATATCCTTTACTATGAAAGTTTTTGTCGTATGAATTTGACTAACAAGGATCTTAAGCCATCTTCTACTATTTTCCATAAAGTGGTGCCTGGTAAGTCGGCACATCTAGTAGGTAAGATCACAGTGGAGGTAGCCTTTGGAGATGAGAACGATTCCAGAGCTGAGAAATTGACTTTTGAGGTGGTTAAGATCAAGAGCCCGTATCATGCTTTGTTCGGGAGGCCGGCTTATGCCAATTTTATGGCATGGTCGTGTTATGTTTATTTGCATCTTAAGATGTCAGGTTATAAAGGCACTATCACAGTACATTGGAATAGGAAGATTGCTCTGGATTGTGAAGAGGTGATGTTGCTTATGCTGAGCCGGCTTGTGCCACTGAGGAGCTGAAGTTTTATAAAGATAATGTTGACCCGACAGATATGACGCCTTTGAAGAAGCCAACCACAGAGACTGAGCCCTTAATGAAGTTTAAGTCGACAGATGATACTAAGATGGTTGGTTTTGTTCCTAGCGATTCTTCAAAACAGTTCAGCATCAGTGCTAATTTGGATCCTAAATAGGAAAGCGCGCTCATCGAGTTCACCCTTGAGAACCGGGACATCTTTGCATGGAAGCCTTCTGACATGCCAGGTGTACCGAGGGAACTTGCTGAGCACACTCTTAATGTGGATCCCAAGTTTAAACTGGTCAAACGGTTTCTCTACAGGTTCAATGAGAAAAGGCGCAAAGCAATCTCTGAAGAGGTGGCCCGGCTCTTGGCAGTAGGGTTCGTAGTTGAGGTTTTTCATCCTGAATGGTTGGCTAACCCGGTGCTAGTACTTAAGAAGAATGGCACTTGGCGTATGTGTGTGGATTATACGGACCTTAACAAGGCATGTCCAGCTGATCCCTTTGGTCTCCCTCGTATTGATCAGATTATTGATGCTACGGCGGGTTGTGAGAGCTTGAGTTTTTTGGATGCCTACTCTGGTTATCATCAGATTAAAATGGATGTTAAAGACCAGGAGAAGACAGCCTTCATCACTCCCTTTGGAGCCTTCTGCTATGTATCTATGCCTTTTGGGCTCAAGAGTGCTCAGGCGACTTACCAGCAGTGTGTCCAGAATTGCCTTTGTGGCCAGATTGGGCGTAATGTTCATGCTTATGTGGATGATATCGTTGTGAAATCCAGGAAGAAGGAGACGTTGATCGAAGATCTGAAGGAAACCTTTGACAATCTCTGGGTCTACAAGATGATGCTTAACCCGGCCAAGTGTGTCTTTGGTGTGCCAGCAGGCATGTTATTGGGTTTCTTAGTATCTGAGAGAGGAATTGAAGCTAACCCGGAGAAGATCAAGGCTATCACTTCTTTGGCTAAGCCGGCGTGTGTAAATGATGTCCAGCGTGTGGCGGGTCGTATAGCGGCTTTAAGCCGGTTTATAAGTCGCCTGGGAGAGAAGGCCATCCCTTTGTACCAGATGATGAAGAAGACAGATAATTTTGCTTGGAGCGATGCTGCCAATGAGGCATTTGAGGCACTTAATAAGCACCTGGCTGAGCCGCCGGTTCTTGAAGCCCCTATTGAGAAGGAGCCTTTGCTGTTATATGTGGCGGCAAACAACCGGGCGGTCAGTGTAGTAGTTGTAGTTGAGAGGAAGGAGTCAGGCAAGGAGCATCCGGTTCAAAGGCCGGTTTATTATGTCAGTGAGGTGCTCATTGAATCTAAGCAGAGATACCCACATTGGCAGAAGCTGGTTTACGACGTGTTCATGACTAGTCGCAAATTGAAACGGTATTTCCTTGGTCATCCCATCACTGTGGTTAGCAATGCTCCTGTGGGGGATATTATTCAAAACAGAGAAGCCACAAGTCGGGTAGCTAAGTGGGCCATTGAGCTTGGATCCCATGGTCTAAAATATGTCCCTCGGACGGCTATAAAGTCTCAAGCACTTGTGGATTTCATCAATGATTGGACAGAGTTGCAGATGCGTGAGGATAAGCCGGATCATACATACTAGACTATTCATTTCGATGGATCCAGACAGTTGGAAGGCTCGGGGGCTGGAGTTGTATTGACTTCCCTATGAGGTGATAAGTTTTGTTATGTTTTAAGGTTGATGTTCCCTTGTACTAACGATGCAGCTGAATATGAAGCCTTAATCCATGGTCTTCGGATGGCTAAAGATATTAATTTAAGCCGGGTAAGGTGTTTTGGCGACTCGGATTTGGTGGCTCGGCAAGTGTCAGGGACTTGGGATTCCAAGGATCCACTCATGGCGGCTTATCGTCGGGAGGTGGATATTATTGCTGGTCACTTGAAAGGATATCAAGTGGAGCATGTCGATCGATGGAAAAATGAAGCAGTTGATGCGTTAAGCCGGCTGGGGTCTCAGCGTAAGCCGGTCCCCCCTAATATTTCCTTGATATTTTGCATAATCCATCAGTGAAATTGCCTACGGAGGAGGATTTGGCAGTACCTGACCCGGAGGCACAATTGGTGGCGGCTCTTCATGCTATCCCCGATTGGACTGTTCCATATTTGGCTTACATGACCCGGGGCGAGTTACCTCAGGATGAAACTTTTGCCAGGCAGATAACTCGGCGGTCTAAGTCCATGACTATTGTCAAAGGTGAGCTTGACAGATGCAGTGCTACAGGGGTGTTTCAACGATGCGTTTCTCCTGAGGAAGGCCATGAAATTTTAAGGGAGATTCATGAAGGAGATTGCGGTCATCATGTTGGCTCTAAGTCTCTTGTTGCTAAAGCTTTTCGCCATGGATTCTATTGGCTGACGGCTCATGCGGATGCAGAAGATCTGGTCAGTAAATGTGATGGCTGTCAGAAATTCTCAAAATGTGCTCACGTGTCGGCTCAAGAATTGAGGATGATTCCAATTACTTGGTCATTTCCAGTCTGGGGGCTGGATATGGTTGGGCCTTTCAAAAGGTCCAAAGATAAGAAGACCCACCTTTTGGTGGCGGTTGACAAGATTACAAAGTGGGTTGAGGCTGAGCCAGTCAGCAAATGTGATGCAGCCACGGCAGTTCAATTCATTAAAAAGGTGATCTTTCATTTCAGGTATCCTCATAGTATCATCACTAATAATGGTACTAATCTGTCTAAGGGAGCAATGAAAGAATTCTGTCAACAAGAGCATATCCGGCTTGATGTATCATCGGTGGCTCACCCCCAGTCTAATGGCCAAGCTGAATGAGCAAAGTAGGAAATCTTGAGATGTATTAAGCCTCGACTTATGGTTCCTTTGTAGAGGACACCGGGTTGTTAGGTGGAAGAGTTGCCATCAGTACTTTGGAGTATCAATACCACCCCCAACAGATCTATGGGTTACACACCTTTCTTCATGGTTTATGGAGCTAAGGAGGTTCTCCCCAGTGACATACGTCACGATTCACCTCGTGTGGCGGCTTATGTTGAAGCTGATAATGAGAAGGCATGTCAGGATGCTATTGACCTATTAGATGAGGAGCGTGACCTTGCGGTGGCTCGTTCAGCGATTTACCAGCAAGATCTCCGGCGTTATCACAACCGCTGGGTTAAAACCAGAACCTTTCAAGAAGGCGATTTAGTGCTCCGGCTCATCCAGGATCAAACTGACATGCACAAGTTACCCCCACCTTGGGAAGGGCTCTTTGTGGTCAGCAAGAATCTGAACAATGGATCATACTACCTTATCGATGTTCGAGACCATAAGGACTCACGCACGTCGGAGGAGGAGACCCGTCGGCCGTGGAATATTGCTCATCTTCGGCCTTATTACACCTCAGCCACCGGCTCTTGTGATGTACATACGTTATTGATGTATATATTATCATGTATATAATAAAGCCAACATCCCTGATAATTCAGGGCATCTGTCGTTTCATTTGCAAGATTATGAGTCTTTATTGTCACTTCATATGATCACTTGGGGGCTTCCTGCTCATTGGGCATAGCTAAAGATTACCCTCTTGATCCGGCTTATTATACGCCACGATTGAAAGAACTTGGGGGCTTCCTCATGGAGCATAGCTCTGATTCCGGTTTATAGACCTAAAGTAAAACTTGGGGGATCACTAGCACAACTATGACCCTTTAGGCTTGGACGCCTAGGTGTATTCACCAAAAAATCCGGGTTAGCCTGCCTTTGTAAGTTTGCCACTCTGCCCAGGTAATCCTAGAATGACCCGTTGTACTCTTTACAGTTATTCTTATAAAGACACTGAACTTGTAAAAGTTAAAACGGTGATTGGTCATGTGAGGCCCGGCTTACAAGGTGTTGAATTAAGGTTTAACTCAGCGGGTGTGGGGCCCATGAAAGCACTTGGGTTTTAGGCTTGGTGGCCTATGAAAGCCTCATTTTCTGGTTTGTCTTTCGTTTGAACATTTTTTGAAGTTTTGTTTCTTGTCACATATCAATACATGGTTGAAAAACCAATTATGGCCATGTTGCCTTATGGTTCATGTATATCTTTGTCCGGAGTGTTATTAACCCGGCCTGGCCTTGGACTTTAAGTTGCCAGAATATACTGAGCATATGCTTAGAGCTTTTTGCTCAAGTTATGGGATATCACCCCTTGCTGCGTTCGGCATTATAAGCCAGCAATGTGAGTATATTGAACAGGGTATAGTGCCTTTGTCTATGGGCTATTGCCTTTACCACATGACTTATGATAAGTCGGCAGTATGAACAAATATCACAGGTATGATATTTATTTGTTATATCAGGTTTTCTATAAACTGGCCCTGATTATGGGCTGATTAGTCCTCGGTGGTTTTTTATATATGGGGTATTATGACCCGCCCTGGGGTAAACCGCCAGGGCACTTGTTGCCTGTTTCTACAGGAAAAACGACAAGCCAGATCTGCGTAATTGATCATACCATTAAGCATAAGGGACGGATTTCCTAATGATGGATCAGCAGTGTTATGCAAACAAAACGTGGACGATGGCACGGCAAATCAGTACTTAACTAGCCTATTACATGGCTCTGCGAGCCCAAGTGGGTAAACTGTTTTTTAACAGTTCCTGGTAGTGCAAATCAAGAACCGCCCAGTGGATCAGTTCTCCTGGCCTTGGCAGTTTGGAGCTTCCGGGTCATCCTACGCTGGTTCTTCATCTTCCTCCACCGTCTAGAAGTCATGCGATGACCAATCGATACCGTCAAGGCTTGAAATTTAGCATTATCATCAATAAGCTCAGACGATCAATATCTGGGGTAAAAGTATGCCTACGGATTGGAGGGATAAGATCTGCGACTTTATAAGCCGGCGTGGGCATCTTTTAATTTTCTGTGGTATAAGCCGCCAAATATTTGGACTCAGTTTCTTCAGCAAGTAGACTCACCAGAGGACGCACCGCTTTGACACAGGCAGCAAAATCTTTCTTATCAAAAGGAGACCCGTCCTCTTTGAAACTAGGGCAGCCATTGGCTAGCTCAGCCGGGTCTAATTCTGACTGCCACGCCTTAGCCCAGCTAAAAGCCATAAGGGCACTAGCTCTAGCAGCGGACCGCTTGTTTTCTTCAATCCGGGCTGGTAAGACGGAAAGGCTTCTTAACACGTTGCTGAGAAGAGATGGTGTTTGCTTGCTTGGGGAGATGGCGGCGATTGTGCGTTGAGCTCTGGTATACAGTTGCTCCACCAAGGTATAAACCGCCTTGAGCTTTATCAGTGTTTCTTTCCCAAGGTTGCTGCTTCTGGAGCCTGCATGGGAGATTATGACAGAGTTAACATGCGGTTTATAACAAAAAGAAGTAAAATCCTTGAGATATAAAATGATCTTATCGAAAATGGCAAAGGTCATCTGATTAATGTGACGTTGTAAGCCGGCCAAATTGGTAGTGACTTCTTCCAATGAGGCTTCAGCTTTCTCAGCCCTTTTGATGAAAGCGGCCCTTTCTTCAGCCTAGGCGGCTTTCTCAGTGTTAAAGTCAGTTTTGAGCTTCTCATTTTCATCCAAGCTAAATTTAAACTTGGAGTCAGCTTTCCAGGTCTCAGTTTCTTGCGCTTCTAGCCGGGATTTCAAATCAGTCGGTTGAGATTGAAATTGACTGGAGGCTTCCTGAAAGAAGTCAACACAAATATGAAGAGATATGAAACAACATATTTTTATTAGTCCCAATCCCTTTGCAAGCAATAACACTTGGCACTTGGGGGATAATGGGTGCAGAAAGTTTCTTTATAGAATTACATATATTTATAAGTCTCAAGCCCTTTGCAAGCAACAACACTTGGCACTTGGGGGCTAATGGATGCAAAATTTGTTTTATGAGGCAGTGACAGGCGACCCCGGTTCATTATTTATCCAAGTTTATCGGGTTGGCAAGGACGATTAAGAGAGATTTCTTATCAATTGATAAGTCCTGGCTTAACTTCATAGTTTAAGCTGGCCCTTGGGGGCTACAGATGCCAACTTGATGTATATGAAGTGAAGAACCGGCTTAACTTAATAGTTTAAGCCGGCCCTTGGGGGCTACATGATTTGACTCAGAGACATAGTACAAAAGGATATCTAGCAAGTCTACAGTGTATTATATCCTATCATATTCAGTAGATTCCGGGGCTAAAGGAATGTATCTCATATGAGAGTAAGAATTAATACCTCATGTTTCTGATGCATGTGCTTGACCATGTCAATTTCCAGATAACGACTGTTGTGTACTTGATTCAGATAGCCGAAGAAGATTTCGCTAATTCTCAAATGTGAATAATTGGCCATGTCAAATTTGACCTTGCGGCTCTCAACCAGCTCTTCCTTGGCAGAATGTTTAGCCAGAGCTACAGGATTTCCCAGTTCTTGAAAACCAGCGCTAGTGATCACACCTTCCTCAGTGTCCGGCTTGAGAGGTTTAGTTGGGCTTGGCGGTTTAGCAATCTCCGGATCAGTAACCACAGGATCAGCAAAGGTGCCACGATTTTCTAGTGGCGGGTCATCGGCAGGATTATCCGGTTGTTGCACGGAGGTCTCTAAAATTGCTGCTTGTTTTTCTGGCTCATGAGGTTTGGGATCTTCTGAGGGTTTGGTGGTTCTGGCCTTTTTGCTAGGCTTTGCTTTCCCTCTACAAGAAAATTCGTAAAGTCAGTATGAATTTAGAAATGTTAAACACATGTTTAAGGTGGTACCCAGGGACAGTCTTGAAAGGAGGAAGCTGAGTCTGAGAAGAGTCGCCAGACAAAGAGCGAGAGGTCCCCTGATAATTCAAATCATAGGTATAAAGTACTGGATGAGTAATATCTGGGTTAAGATAAATAAGATTCGAATTTTTGAATACCTCATTCCAGTGTTTGCGTGGAGCTGGCATGTTAGGCAAACCGGAGGAAAGTTCTCCACCAACACTATTTTGGGTTCTGCATCGGTTCTCATGCAGTTGTTGCTTCAAAATAAAGTTGGGATCCATGTGAGCTAAAGGGTTAGAAAACCTTACTTTCCAGATCACATGCTGAATTTTCTATCTTGGCAAGGGCTCTGAGTCGGAGGAAATAATTGTTACCTCATCATCAACTGCTTGGCTGCTCTCCGTGTCGTCCTGATAGTAATCAGTGTCAATAAGGTGGATGAAAAAGGAGCCAAGGGAGTCAAGATCTACCTCCGACTCTTCAGATTCATCCATGTTAAACGTATCAGCGGCGGTGGATGTCTTTTTGCTTCTCTTCATTGCTTTGGTCTTGGCTCTGGCCTTCTTGGCGGCTTTCTCATCATATCTCTTATCCCACAAAGCGGATCCAGCCTGAGAAAGTTTACGATAAATGTCAGAATTTCCAAGTTTTATGAACAATAAGGTAACAAGTATGTAAACCAGATAAGCATACCTCCGGTGCCGGGTTAAGGGCATAGAAGGGATTCAGACCCACTCTGCTGCAGCTTTCCAATGTTTCATTGAGAAGAGTCTTGGGCATATCATTGATAGCCTTATTAGTCAAACGCTTTGAGTTGTAACGCAGTGGGTCTTTGCTATCACCAGTATATGAGCACATTAAACTAGGCCGGCGGCTTAAGGGTATGATCCTCCAAGCTACCCAACACCAAACAAGAACAATTCCAGTTAATCTGTTGCCCAGTAATGCCCTAACCTTAGAAAAGGTAGGCATAAGCTTGGCCCATTCAGCAGTGGTAAGCCAGCCAGGAAGGGGATGCTTCGGGTTGAGCCGTTGGTCACGAAAGTCGAGCAAAGGATTTTCATTAGCAGGAGAAGTATCCTTGTAGTAAAACCAGGTTTGATTCCAATATTTGGGATGGCTTGGGAGCAAAGCACAAGGGAAAATGGAGTCTCTGCGATGCTAAATTGAAATCCCTCCGAGTTCTTGGCTGGGGCCATCAGTAAACTCATTCTGGAGGTTTAGATAGAAACACTCTCTGAAGAGGTTAACACTAGGTTCTTCTTGAAGATATACTTCACAGAAGACCTGGAAGTTGAAAATATTGGAAATGGAGTTGGGCCCGATATCTTGAGGGTGAAGTTGCATGAAGTGCAGAACATCACGGAAGAATTTTGACTCTAGCGGTGAAAAGCCCCGGTTCATGTGATCATTGAAAACGATAACTTCGTTGGCTTGCGGTTGAGGTTTGGCTTCATCCGGATTAGGAGCACGCCAATGAAGGACGTCCTTGACCAGTAAAAAACCAATCTTTACATAATCTTCGAGCATTGCTTCGGTAACAATGGATGGGATCCAATCACATGAGGTAACTGTCTTGGTCATGATCGGGTGCATGGCCTACAATAGAGCAAATTAAGATGTTATTAAATCGGCGGATATATGGCGAGTTACATGTTGTTGTTTCAACTGCAATGCAAGGATAAAAGTATGGAGGTTCAGTTCAGACAAAACCAGCTTGGTTAAGCCGGAAGATGGCCGGGTTATGGACTTAAGTGGATAATGGTGGCTTACCCTGGGCCTAATGTTATATGAGGGGTCACAATTTATGTCATAAGCCACCATGGCAGTTCTTGGGAGTTGAATCAATCAGATAAAAAAATTTCTAAGAGGCAGACAAACAGATTTCGCAAGCTAGTGATGTAAATTTGGATTTGTGATAGT
This sequence comes from Triticum dicoccoides, assembly GCF_002162155.2. Lineage (NCBI taxonomy): Eukaryota > Viridiplantae > Streptophyta > Magnoliopsida > Poales > Poaceae > Triticum > Triticum dicoccoides. The sequence continues at coordinate 416,449,429 of NC_041389.1, read as the reverse complement.
TTAGAAAAAAGTAGTGAAAATAAAACCTAAGGTGGCGGCAGTGGAAAAACCTTGATACATTGATATAGTTCTTTACAAGGAGATGCTACTTTAATGACAAAAATGGTGACACAACTACTTCCGCACAAGATCTACGGCCAGTTCAGGTTGAAATTTGTAGGAGCTGAAGAAGATAAGGAAGAACAGCAAGAACACCGATGAACAGCGCAAACCCTAAAAACAGATCTCAGATAAAAAGAGGAAGGCACACTTAGAGGTGATGAGGATCGGCGGTGGCGCACTGGAGCTCTCTGGTCTTGTCAGGTTGATGCGGCGGCCTGAGTTGGTGCAGCGGCTCGAGGTTGCGACGACAGAGTACGAGCGCTCGTGCGGCTGAGAGGAAGAGGAAGAGGAAGAAAGAAGCAGGGGGGAATGAGAGACCCCAGTCCCTATTTATAAGGGGGGTGAGTATAAGGCATGCACGGAAATCGAGGAGGCCGAAATCATTGCATGGCTATAAGGGCGCCTTGATTTTTGGGATGTTTATTAAGATAAGGATCAGTTAAGATGCTCTGGGCCTCATGCGGAGTTAAGGCGAAATGACATCATGGCGGTTTAAGAGGATTCAAAGAGCTGACGTCACAGCGGGTTACAACAGGTAGTGCAGATTTTACGAGTCAGGTGTTGAAGATTGATATGAATAAATTCAAATCAACCTGGGGCCTAATGTTGGGGATATAACTACTGGGTATGAACCGCCTAGGAGGGGCCAGGTCATACCACTAGCGATAACCCATGAAGGGGGCGGTTCATAACAATCCCGCTGACGGCCCAAGACCCAGAGGTGACTCAGGGCCCAGAAGGATGAACCGCCATGAGGATAAACTTGTAATGTAAGCCAGGCTTAGTCAGTCACCAAGTCGGACACGTTGTCTATGAGCCGGCCGAGACTTTGTAAGCCGCCGGGGGTTAATCTGTGTATATAAAGGGACGACCCAGCGACAAGTTAGGGCAGGAAAGAAAGAGATCGAGAACTAGGTCAAGCGTACTCGCTCCGTGGTAATCGAAGCCCAAGCAATAACCACCCTACACTGGATTAGGCTGTTACCTCCACCGTGAGGGGCCGAACCAGTATAAACTCCCCGTGCCACTTGTCCCGTTCAACCCCTTCAAGCTAACTACATTGCGATGGCTCCACACCTAAGTCCTTATGCTAGGACATCTGACGTGATAATTCCACGACACTATCCACTCATTGAATAATGTCATTGACATTCATGTGCGATGGTGATGTGAACACGAGACACGAATTAATTATTATCAAAATGAACATGAAAATTTAAATTTTCTCTTGTTGGAAAAAACATAAAACGAGCATGAGGGGATGAGAACCCTCCTCGGCATCCAAGCCAGAGTAGTGCTAGGGTGGCTAGGAGCTTCTTGTGAGTACTGAATTGGTAAGTTTGATGCGATCACCCTTCACTAGATTGTAGACAATGTCAATATGCTCAAAATCCTCAGTTTTTTTAGCATGAGCAAGCTCAACCTCTTATTTTGAAACCATTAGCCACCACTAGATCTCTCTCAAGAGTTTATCTATATCCAGAGATCCACTTCATGAGTTTCCTTGTTAATTTCTATGTGTGGAGATTATATTCAAGGAGTTCCATGTTCTTGTATTCCTTGATGATAAGAACTTCCGTTTTCCCATTGTGCTCGTTACATTACCGAAGGGAAGCCAAGAGATCACATAATCTTTTAAAGAACTTGTCGCGCGTAGTGGCAATATCATCCTCACTATCGCCATCCTTCGACATTAACATCCCACAATATGTTTGGAGGCATAGGAGATGAGTGAGTGAAGCCTAGGGAGTTAAATGAAGGATGTCCCTTCGAGTCTCTAGCCATGAGGCATCTATGGTTAGCATTCATTCACTGAAAAATAGTACAACTACTATATATAACAGAAAAATATTTCCAACCCCAATACATGTTTGAACATCATTTTATGCAAGTATTTTTGATATGTGCTATTACATAAGTCCCTAAATGATTTATGTTTTCTAAAATAGGTAAATTAATTCCAAAAGTTCCAAAAGTGCATCAAAATATGATATGCATGTGAATGATGTGTTTGCACCCAAATTTGATTTGGTGTGATAGAAGGTCTTTACTCACTTCATCTTCAATCACATTAGCCTTCATGACACCTTCAAGGGAGCATGTGATGCTCTCAAAAGATTACATAACGACAACACAAGCACATTAAGATGTCAATACTTCCAACCTATCAATCTTCGAAGAGTGAGCTAAATTTGTTTGCGATGAATGAAGACAAGTTCCATCAAGATCTCTACACAAAACTCAATGCCGTCGCCCTTGGATTGAAAGCTTCAGCAAGAGCGGGTAGATGATGAGTATGTTTTCCGAGAAGTTCCTTTAGTCGATCATGCTAACTCATGCTAGTATGGTTTTCCACATCCAACAATGATAGGAATACAAGAACTCACTCCCGATGATGCTCTTGCAATGTTCATCGCTGATGAAAACTTCAAAAGGACCCATGGGAAGATGTGTGTCAGTGCTCAAGGCACGAAGAACAATACCAACCTTGCGCTCAAAGAAAATCTTACCCAAGGTCAAGAGAAAGCAAGAAATAAGAATGAGAGGATATAAAAATGGGTGATCAAGCAGAGATGTTCCAATAAGGAATGAAGGAGGTGACGGTCATGGCAAGGAACCTTGGATGTAAGAAAGTAGACCTCTCTCAAGTTGAGCTTTCAACTTATTTTCCTCATCAATGAGAGATGCCTTATCAAGCGAATAGTTAGTACCACTAGCATCAACATCAATAATAGTAGTAGTGCTAGGGTGGTTAGGAGGTTCTTGTGAGTAGTGAATTGGTATGTTTGATGAGCTCAGCCTTCACTAGATTGTATCCATTGTTAGTACGCTCAAAATCCTCAGTCTGTTTAGCATGAGTAAGTTCAACCTCTTACTTTGAAGCCTTGGAACCATTAGCCACCACTAGATATCTCTCAAGAGTTTACTTATATGTAGAGATCCACTTCAAGAGTCTCCTTGTTATCTTGCTATGTGTGGAGATTATATTCAAGGAGTTTCACATTCTTGTTTTGCTTGCTGACAAGGATTTCTGCTTTCTCAATGTACTCATTACATTACTGAAGGGAGGCCAAGAGATCACATAGTCTTTTAAACACATATCCACATACTCTGGCAATATCATCCTCACTATCGCCGTCCTTTGACATTAACATCACACGATATGTTTGGAGGCATATGATATGAGTGAGTGAAGGCTAGAGTATTAATGGATGTCCCTACGACTGCCTAGCCATCATGCATCTATTGTCGGCGTTGATTCGTTGGGTTATTCAAACTTGAAGAGGGAGGTGGGTGTTCGCACACGAACACGTCTCCATGTACCCTCGACGCCGAGGGTGATGCACCGCAGCTCACGTCGAAGGAGACCCGTCCGGAAGCGCGGTACGCAAGCAATCCGGCGGGCGCTTTTGAGGACCCGAAACCCCACACGCCCGGGAGGGGCCCGTCAGGGTGCGTGGCGGCTATGGGCTGCCCTAGGTCGGCCTAACCGCCCCTAGGGCCTCGAGGTTCGCCGCCCTGCAAAAGAAGAACAAACAAAGAATGAGGAAGAAGAAGAACAAGGGAGAGAGATAAAAGTAAAGGTAAAAAGTGGTAGATGAATTGATTGATTGTGTGTTGTTTTTCAATCGGTCGTCACCTCTTATCTATATAAGAGGCAGTTGGACTTCTCGTACAAGAAAAGGACTTGCCTTGCCGTCCAAATCATCAAAATCTAACCAAACTCGTACTTTTCATGACCTCCGGCCCGGATGTCCGGCTCTAGGCCCGGATGATCCGGCCTAGCCCAGTTTTCTGATAACAGCCCACTGTTTTTGCTCTAGAATGCTCATAAAACCTCGTATTTGGACGAATTTTATATCAAAGTCAATCGTATCGACGAGACCCACAACTTTCATGTTGAACACTTTTCGATCTGAGGTCATCTTGAGTGAGTGTCGGGCTATTTTCTAACATCTGCAGTAGAAAAAACTGCCCGGACGTCCGGACTTCTATCCGGACTATCCGGCCTCCATCTGGATCATCCGGGACTGGACCCAGATCATCCGGCTTCATCGCTAACCTTCTATTGTTTTCGGTGCTTCAATTTCCCGGATGATCCGGACCCCGGCCCGGACGATCCGGCCAAACACTGCTGCAGCACACAATTTTGCCTGTAACTTTTGCATACAATCTCGGATGGGGACGATTCTTATATCAAAGTCGTTCGCTTCAACAAGATGGAGAACTTTGCAGTTGTAACTTTTTCCATCAGAGGCCATCTTGGGGGAGTAATCAGCCGAATATTATTCTGAATACAAAATCTCAGTACTTCGAACACAACTTGGGCCTTAGAGATGAGATCGGATGGCTATGGCTCAAATATCAAAGTTTCTCCTTTTGATGATATGGAACTTTCTCACTTTGATCACTTTTTTATTTGAGGCCTTCTTAATTAAGTTTTTGACCATACCAAAATCTGGTGTCAACACATGCCCAGCTGTTTTTCGGTAAAACTTGTGTGCCGAAAAATAACTTGCAGGAAGTTTGTTCTAAGCGCGATGTCAACACTCCATCGGCCATTTTGTACGTGCTTTGGAAGATAAGTATATATCAGACATTTAGATTAGCAATAAAAGTGAAATTAATCGAACATATAATGATTTGGTAATACCCTTTCATGATGTAAGAAATTATATTGCATCCATGGATTAAAATAAGCCCATTGAGGGTAATCAATCATACCTGATGAAGAATTCCATGGCATAGGCATCAACGACATTGTTTAAGAAAATGGATAATGTGTGGACCAAAGATGTTGAAACTTTCGGCTTGGTCCTTCGTAGCTTTCACTCTTTTCCTTCTTCACCTTTGTCGCACTCCTTGTAAAGGAAGCTCGCACATAATTCTTTTTTTGAATATTTCCTTTGGGAACCCATGCCATGTTTCTCTTTTCAAGTTCTTGTGCACTAAGCTTTTGCAACTCCTTCTTTTGCCAATACGATAGGCCGAGTGGGCACCCCGGCTGCGATTTTGTTTGAAGTAATGGCAATTCTTGTTTTACCTTGTGCACTCTCAACTTCTTCCCTTCAGATTTGGCACTTGATTGACTTGCCTCATTGCCTTTTATAGCCAATGTCAACACTTTAATTGGCTCTTTTTCATTTGAGATCATATCTAAAGTGGCACTCTTACAACCATCTCTTTTGACGCGATAGACTTGCTCAACCACCTCATTATTCTTCCTTGTGCTCTAGACTGACTCTTGTTTGAAACGGTCTTGAACATATGACTGCTCATTGAACGTTGGTCTTCTTGGAGCTGCATAATACTAGCGAGATGGTTTATAATAATATGGAGAATGTGCCCTTGTATCATACTTGTCCCATGATGGATATGGATTTACGTGAGCATAGGGAGGCATCCACGACATTGGCATTGGCTGCCCAAAATAAGGATATGAACAAGTTGGATTCAAATTCTCTTCTTGCCAATATCGATCCTTTGATTTGCGCCTAGGGGGTGATCTTGATGCTTTTGCATTAGTTGGCCGATAAGCACTGTTCTCTTCACTTTTCTTTTGATATTTATCTAATAACTATGCAAAAGTGACCTTGAATTTCTTGTGCTTGTGCTTATTGCGGCCTTTATCTCCTTTTGTTTTGCTTGTATCGATCTCTGGATTGCTTTGTTGCCCCCCAGTCCTTGGCGTCTTCATTGTATCTTCGATGGAACTCATGCCTTCAAGAATATTTTCATTGTGCTCTTGAACAACTTCTTTACTTGAAAGCTTGATCCCATCACCTGTAGTTTTTACCTTCTCATCTTCAAAGGAATCTTCTTGAAGTAGCCGATTCAAAAACTTCTCTCCATTAGGACCAATCGGAGATCTCTTGGTGTTTTCACAAATTTTAATCATCCTTTATCAATGGTCAATTTAACTATTTGACGAAACATGTTGCAATCCTCAAAATTATGTTTGGACGAATCATGCAACTTGCAATACATTTGTCCTTGGATTGATGGCTTCACATGGTGATCAAGAACTCTAATGTAATTATTTTTCAGCAACAAATCAAATATTTGATTACACATCCTTGAATTGAAGGTATACTTCTTGTTTTCTAGCCGATCTTGGTGTGCAAACGGCTTTGGAGTTAAGCAAACGAATGGTTCAAATTTAGAATATCCCCATTCGGCTATGCATTGTGTTTTGCACCCTATCTCCGATGTATTTGGATAAGATATTATATTAGCATCGGATTTCTCAAAAGAATTTGACATTGGCTTTAAATTTCCGAAACGAAAATAGTTAGAATACACATGTCTTAATTGAGACCAAGTGCAAGTCAAGTATGAAACAAGCAAAGCTATCCAATTAGATATGAAATTTTGATAAAGCAATGGGAAAAACTTTGTCTGCAATAATAGGTCCCTATCGGTCTTTATAAATGGCACAATAGGTTGACTGGTATGCTCGATAACAGTTTTATTGAGACCAAGTGCAAGCCAAGTATGAAACAAGCAAAGCTACCCAATTAGATATGAAATTTTGATAAAGCAATGGGGAAAACTTTGTCTGCAATAATAGGTCCCTATCAGTCTTTATAAATGGCACAATAGGTTGATTGATATGCTCGATAACAGTTTTATTGCTAACAAGTAAATTTCCCTTCTTCACTGGTCTTTCAAAATTACTTATGAGAAATTTTCTTATAGAAGCATCAACAATAAAGTTGCGACCAAATTGAAAGATAGGTAAATCACTTGCTAGACATACCTTTTCAAACATGTTGGGAGAGCATGATGGTTGTGTTACTTGAACGATATGTTGTTCCTCTTTCGAATACCTCCCCAACACCTTGTCATCCTATTTTTCTAGAAAAGATTCGGCATACGTAATATTTGATTTGGTCTTTTCAATAGCCGAATTAACTTTGTTATTCAAATCACCACCTTTTTTGATAATTCTATCCACATCCAATGCTTTCTCTTTTTGGCATAATCTAGTTTGGATTGCAGTAGAATTAATAGGTCTTCCCTCTTTTATTAATTCATGTAGAACAACATTGCATTCGTCCCAAAAAGACGTAAGATTTTCTTAATGACCCAATCTAGATAGAGTTGCGCCCCGACACTTTTCGACCTTTTCGGTAACAAGATGTCGCCGAAATTCTGTAATTGTGCGGGGAAAATATTGTATGCTACGATATTAGGTGAAGACACACGTGATCCTATAGAATTTTCATTTATTAGGCTATTAGCGTGAAGGTGCGAAGCCGAATTATCTCTATCTAATATTAAAAGGAGGATTGTTTTCTCCACTAATTTTTGTCATCTGGTCCCGTTTCGTACGTCGTTTCGGTTTTTTGTCTGTCCTTCCGTTGTTTTAGGCCCCAAAAAAATTTGTGCCATGTAGGACTCGAACCCTGCCCGACCAGAATAAGCCCGCACGCACTAACCAGCTCACCTGTCTCGGCCGCCGTCGTAGCATCAGATGCTTCTGGCAAGCAGCCTCACGGCGTCGGCTCTCCCCCGCCGGTGCGGCAGGGGCACCCCACGCGAGCAAGGAAGGGGAAGGACGGCTTGGGACAGTTGATGGCGGCCGGTCACAAGGGATAACGGGCGGGGGCAAGGCTCCCTGCATGCTCATGCTCTCATGGCCAAGGAAAAAGGAAAGAACTAAGAGGCAGGGGAAGGAAGAGATGGAGAACGAGGTGCTGCAGGGAGGCGCATGAGGTGGATCGAGCGCTGAGCGCGTGAAGGAAGGAGAAGGGGGGAGGCACTCGGGGAGGGGGGAGGATTCTTGGTGTTGCCTCGATCCGATCTGGATCGACAACTGCGGGGAGGCCCGAAGCAGCAGCGCCCGTTGAGAGGCGTGGAGTGGCTACGCTTCCATGTTGTGGACAGAGAGAAGAGAGGAAGGGAATCAGGAGTGTGGGGGAGAGACGAGGATGGATGGATGAGGGTGTGGCTGAGAAGATAAGGATGGAGGAAAGGGAAGACATCGGTGTGCGTATGGGATCAGATGAAACGCGTCGCCTGCGCGAGATGGTTGGTGGACATCTGGACTTGTGGACACGGGGGCACTCCATTAAACTGGCCAGATTTGGTAATAATAAATAACTATGCATGCGTTTTTCTTTTCCCTCCAATCTACATGCATACGATTGTCGGTTTTGGTTCTACATTTTTTTCCTTTTGGAAGTTGGATTTGCATCTGATTGTGTTTTTGACGTACTCATATTGACTATAGCTCATGACACACATGATGGAAACATATATGCCTAGACACCCAATGAAGTAAACACATAAATCATCTCAAGACGATTACGGTTTATACGAGTGCATAATAAACCATCGACGCCAAAACATAAGCATCTACATGTCATGTCATGGCAACCGAATTATAATCTCTACCTAATGATAAAGTGGCTATTGGTTCTAATTGTATGTCATGAAAATTGACCCTGAAGTTGCCATAAATTACCCATTACGTCACCCATATGTAAGAAAAAAATTGATTCGATTTTTTCCTAAGTTGTTGCGCCTGGATTTGTCTTATAATGAAGCGACCCGCAAATGTGCACCAACCTTCTCCCTGGGAGACCCAGGTTTGAGTCCACACTATCCCCACTTTTCTACCTTTTTATATAATTTTTCTTTTATCGGGCAGATTCAAGTACTTCTTAAAATTTTCATATATTTCAAATTCTAACTCGAAATCTAACATACCATAAATGAAAATTCCCCCCAAAATGTGCAATTCAAATTTGCTATTATCTTGAGTGTCAATCATTTAAAAATCCACTTCTTCTTTTTTTTTGCTCATTTTTTCATCTTTTTTTGGCAAAAGAGGGTTTCCCTTCTGATTTCTATTAAGGAAACCACCGAAACCGAGTACATGTTTTTTATTTTTTATTTTATTTTATCGGGTAGATTATTTTTGTTGTCTAATAAATTGGAAACATCTTGAGTACATTTCAAAATTCATCCCACATTTATGTTTCTGTGCAACAAGGGATTTGCTGACGACATCGAGTGGGTGTATTACGAATGATTTGTTTTCTCCCGGTGCAAAGCACGGGCATGTTTGCTAGTGAATACCTATAGTTTCATATGGTGCCAAAAGATTAGTAGCATGAGGTGTAGCATACGATGGTTGAGGGTAATTGGCCGGATAACTAGTACTCCCTCCGTCCAAAAATACTTGTCGGAGGAATGGATGTATCTAGACGCAATTTAGTTCTAGATATATCCATTTTCATCCATTTCTTCGACAAGTATTTCCGGACAGAGGGAGTAATAGCATGGCCAATTCCCCTATCCATTGGCATGTTTGGATTAACATATTGCAAGTTAGTTGCCGATGAATAAAAAGGTGAAACACTTTGTTGCATACTATCGGAAGTTCCTATGTGAGGTGTTTCAACTTGATTAACCAAACTCATCATGTTATTCATCGACATATGGATTTCTGGGGTTGCCGATGCATGGGAGTTGGAATACATATGTTGCATGTTGCTAAAATTATATGAGGTTGAAGCATGAATATGTTGTTCCATCAGCTCTTGCACATAATTAGATGCATGACTGATAAAGCTAGGGCTACCCGATACATTATGCTCATTAGATGATCTAGCAACAACATATGTGAATTAGGTATTCATATTACCTTTGTAGATTGCAAACCCAAGATGACGATCTCTTCGTAGCAAGAACAGGCCGGAGTCCGTTCAAAACTTCGTCCCCAGTGGAGTCGCCAAAAAGTGTGTTCGCACACGAACACGTCTCCGTGTACCCTCGACACCGAGGGTGATGCACCACAGCTCACGTCGAAGGAGACCCGTCCGGAAGCGCGGTACGCAAGCAATCCGGCGGGCGCTTTTGAGGACCCGAAACCCTACACGCCCGGGAGGAACCCGTCAGGGCGCGCGGCGGCTATGGGTTGCCCTAGGTCGTCCTAACCACCCCTAGGGCCTCGAGGTTCCCGCCCTGCAAAAGAAGAACAAACGAAGAACGAGGAAGAAGAAGAACAAGGGAGAAAGATGAAAGTAAAGGTAAAAAGTGGTAGATGAATTGATCGATTGTGTGTTGTTTTCAATCGGTTATCACCTCTTATCTATATAAGAGGCGGATGGACTTCCCGTACAAGAAAAGGACTTGCCTTGCCGTCCAAATCATCAAAATCTAACCAAGCTCGGACTTTTCACGACCTCCGGCGCGAATGATCCGGCCTTGTCGAGTTTTATGATAGCAGCCCACTGTTTTGGCTCTAGAATCCTCATACAACCCTGGATTTGGACAAATTTTATATCAAAATCAATCGTCTCGACGAGGCGCACAACTTTCATGTTGAACACTTTTCGATATGAGGTCATCTTGAGTGAGTTTCGGGCTGTTTTCTAACATCTGCAGCAGAAAAAACTGCCGAGACGTCCGGACTTCTACCTGGACTGTCCGGCCTCCATCCGGATCATCCGGGACTGAAACCAGATCATCCGGCTTCATCACTAGCCTTCTGTTGTTTTCGGTGCTTCAATTTCCCTGATGATCCGGACCCCGGCCCGGATGATCCGGCCAAACACTACTGTAGCGCATGATTTTGCCTGTAACTTTTGCATACGACCTTGGATGGGGACGATTTTTATATCAGAATCGTCCGTTTCGACGAGACGAAGAACTTTACAGTTGTATCTTTTTCCATCAGAGGCCATCTTGGGGGAGTAATCAGCCAAATATTGTTCTGAATATAAAATCTCAGTACTTCGAACACAACTTGGGCCTTAGAGATGAGATCGGATGGCTATGACCCAAATATCAAAGTTTCTCCTTTTGACGATATGTAACTTTCTCACTTTGATCACTTTTTCATTTAAGGCTTCTTAATTACATTTTTTACCATGCCAAAATCTGGTGTCAACAGTGGGCTCAGAAGAAGAGTAGTGAAACATCTATCCTGCCACATGCTCTGCTTCTTCGGTACTAGTTGTGAGAGTTGTACTCTTCGACGAATGAATGTCTTTGATCCCCCCTTCTTGTATAGTTCCCATCCTTTAAGAAGGTCACGGAGCCCAGGTGTGAACAATGAAATTGTTTTAAACAATAAAAAATTCAAAAAATCCAACATTTTTATGGCGCAAGATGCTCATGTGTGTGATGCCCATGCAAAAAGCTCGTAGCAAAAAAGACGAATTTTGGGTATCTGAGAAACTTTTGAAAACATCAGTGTTCACACTTGATTTTGTTTTTTTACCACGAGCTCCTCAAATGTCCAAACACCCCCAAATTTTACACGAGGATCACACATTTGAGCATCTTGCACCACCAAAGATTTTTTTATTCTACCGTTCATCGTGTGTAGATGAGCACGGTCACCGAATTTAATTTTCATTCTTCTTGTAAGTCTTCTCTCTTTGTTCGTTGCCAATGGTCAAAATGGATCATCAATCAGATTAGTGGTTCGAGATATAGAAGTTCTTTCGATTCAAGAAATGAGAGAATCTTATGTCATGTTTACATATTGTATGCATATCTTGTCAGGTTGATTTGTGAGGAGCAATTACTCTCCATGATTATAATGGGCACTGCAGCCCTAGTCATGTGCAAAAATAATACCCACCTCATGTCCGGTTGACAAACAAGCTCCTCGCGACTCTATTTAAGTTGACACAACTCTATTTAACTTGGTAGATGGAACTCAAACTTAACTTATGAGGCTCAACCCTATTCGCCCGTTGAATAATGCCATGTACGATGGTGATGTGAACACGAGACACGAATTCATTTATTATCAAAATGAATATAATAATTTAAATTTTCTCTTGTTGGAAACAACATAAAATAAATATGAGAGGATGAGAACCCTCCTTAGCACCCAAGCCCGGTCCAAGCCAGAGTAGTGCTAGGGTGGCTAGGAGTTTCCTGTGAGTAGTGAATTGGTAAGTTTGATGAGATCACCCTTCATTAGATTGTTGCCATTGTCAATATGCTCAAAATCCTCGGTGTTTTTAGCATGAGCAAGCTCAACCTCTTATTTTGAAACCATTAGCCACCACTAGATCTCTCTCAAGAGTTTATGTATATCCAGAGATCCACTTCACGAGTTTCCTTGTTATTTTGCTTTGCGTGGAGATTATATTCAAGGAGTTCCATATTCTTGTATTTCTTGATGATAAGTACTTCCGCTTTCTCATTGCACTCGTTACATTACCGAAGGGAGGCCAAGAGATCACATAATCTTTTAAAGACCTTGCCGCGCGTGGTGGCAATATCATCCTCACTTTTGCCATCCTTCGACATTGACATCCCACAATATGTTTGGAGGCATAAGAGACAAGTGAATGGAGCCTAGGGGATTAAATGAAGGATGTCCCTTCGAGTCTCTAGCCATGAGTCATCACTGGTCGGCGTTCATTCATTGAAGTAGTCAAACTCAAAGAGGGATGTGGGCTCAGACGAAGAGTAGTCAAACGTCTATCGCGCCACATGCCCTACTTCCTCACAATTAGAATTGTGGGAGGTGTACTCTTGACCAATGAAAGTCTCTGCTTCCCTATTCTTGTTTACTTCCTCTACATCCGTTTGAGCGTCAATTAATTTCGGATGGAGGGAATAGTTCCCATCTTTTAAGAAGGGCTTCTTTTTATGCGCCTTCTTCTCCTTGTTCTCACTGCCAGCAGTCAAAATGGATCATCACTCAAATTAGCGGTTTGAGATGTAGAAGTTCTTTTCGTTTTAAGAAATGAGAGAATTCGATGTCATGTTATATATTGTATGCATATCTTGTCCCTTTGATTTTCTATAAGTAGGGATGTAAGTGGCAAATAAATGGCGTCCGCAATCCCGTTTAGTTAGTTTTTGGTAGCTTGATAGTTCATTTTTCTCAAACAAATAAACAACCTTTTTGAACTATCATATCATAAGTGGACTTTAAACAGGATTAAGCGGGACCCGGTTGACATCCCTACCTATAAGACGTTACCCAACCCTACCACGTGTAAAAATAATACCCTTCTCATGTCCGGTTGACAAACAAGCTCCTCTCGACTCTAAATTAAGTTGACACATCTCTATTTAACTTGATAGATGGAACATGAACTTAACTTACGAGGCCCAACTCTATCCGCCCGTTGAATAATGCCATTGACATTCATGAACGATAGTGATATGAACACGATACACAAATTCATTCGTATCAACATGAAGATAATAATTTAAATTTTCTCTTGTTGGAAAAAAGATAAAACGAGGACGAGAGGATGAGAAACCTCCTCAGCATCCAAGCCCGGTCCAAGCCAGAGTAGTCGCAGCATACTGGCAACTGGCACGGTCGCGTGGCCCCACACCCAGCTGGGTCCAACGTGTCCGGGTCCCACCACGCCGGAGTCCCATCACCGCCCCGTAACCCCACCGCGCCAGAGTTATATTTACCTCCCGCCTCGCGGCCTAGCCGGTCCAGTCCAACCCCCAGTCTGGCAGTCTCCCCTCCCTCTCCCAAATCGAAGCGAGAAATTCCCCAAAAAGCTACCCCATTTCCGTCCCAGCCGAGGCACCGGCGCCGCAGCCGCAGCCGTGCCCGCGCCCGCGCGATGCCAAACGCGATCCCGGCCTTCTTCCGCGCCTCGCCGGCCGCGGCGTCGGGCTCCGGCGCCGGGGCGGGGCCCAGCCTCGCCACCTCCGTCTACGAGACCCGCCTCGGCCTTGCGGCGCTCTCCTGGTCGCGCGCCGCGTTCGGCCTCAGCCTCCGGGCCGTGCTCCGCGTCGGGGCGCTCGCCTCTTCATCCTCGGCCTCCGACTACGGCTGCTACGACGACGGCCCGGAGTTCGACGAGGAGGCCACCATCGCCGTGCGCGTCCGGCCCTGGCTCTTCTGGCGGCGCCGGGGGTCCAAGCGTTTCCACGTGCACGACCGCCGGATCGACCTGGCCTGGGACCTCACCCGCGCGCGGTTCGCCTCCCCCGGCTCGCCCGAGCCGTCGTCCGGGTATTTCGTCGCCGTCGTGGTCGACGGCGAGATGGCGGTCGTGGCCGGGGACATGACGGAGGAGGCGTACCGGAAGACGAAGGCCCAGCGGCCGACGGGCCCCGGTCATGTCCTCGTCTCCCGGCGCGAGCACGTCTCCATGCGCGACGGAGGGCATGGCCGCGGGCACAAGACCTGCGTCAAAGTCCGCGGCAAGGAGCGGGAGATCTCGCTGGATCTCGTCTCGCGCGGGCACGGCAAGGATAGGGAAATGGACAAGGAGAAGGACAAGGCCGAGGTCGGCCTGTCGGTCTCCGTGGACGGCGTGCGCGTCCTCCACATCCGCCGCCTGCGCTGGAAGTTCCGCGGGAGCGAGAAGGTTGACCTCGGCGGCGGCGACCGGGTCCAGGTCTCCTGGGACCTCCACAACTGGCTCTTCTCCGCGCGCGAGCCGGCCCTCACAGACGCCGCCTCCGTCCTCGCCGCGGCGTCCCCGCCCGCGCACGCCGTGTTCGTCTTCCGATTTGAGCTCGGCGACACCGCCGGCGGCGAAGAGCGCGACTCCGCAGAGGCCAAGGAGAAGGAGCTGCTCGACAGGGCAAGAAGAGGCGGCGCCGGCGTCTTGTCAGGCTACCTAGGGAGATGGGGCAGAGGGGACTGGAGCGAGACCAGCAGCAATGGGGAGAACCGGAGGAAGAGGGGGCAGGCGCGGAGGCTGGCCAAGGCAAGCTCATCGTCGTCGGCATCCATTGCGTCCTCCTCGGCCTCGTGGGCGAGCAGCTCGACGGTCATGGACTGGGCCAGCCCCGAGGAGGCCGAGCTGCACCGCAGCGATGGCTTCTCGCTCCTCGTCTACGCCTGGAAGAGCTAGTAATGGCTGCCACGACGGCGTCGGCAGAAGCAGCTGGCCGGCGGCATTGTTACATTTGATGATTGGTTCTTCATTCAGCGGGAGCTTCCCTCCCGATTGTTGTAAGTTGCAGTTGTTCTCCGAGCAATGTTCGTGTGCAGTTTTGAGTGCTCGGTTGACCAAAAAATTGTTCATTACATCAATAGCTAAGGATTTTCAACAGCTAGATGAACCATATTACGACCTTTGTTCCGTCAAATTCAAAATTTAGGTGGCATATTGCTGGATTCTGTTAATCATTTCTCCGGCCCGGTTGGTCGATTAGGTATGACACTGCGGACTTTGAAAACGATCTTCTTAATCCAGTGATGATTAGACCAAGTAGTGGTTACATGTCTTCACTCAGAATAATTTGCCCCTACGCTTAGGGGCTTCCATTCCATGTCTCCCGTGCCACCACTAGCTGAAAAGGGATATATATAGAGAGAGAGCATATGATCGACTGTTATCAGAAGCCAACAAATTCAATCCCCAATCATGGGGTGATAGGTGACAAGAGCCGGGCTGTTTAGATTGAGACATCTACATGCTGGTGCTCCGCTGGATCGCCATTGCTGCTTGTCCCCTTCGCTAATTATTTTTTTGAGGGAGAGAGCCTTGCTAATTAGTTGGAGCTGGTGGTTATGGTTTTGGCTTAAACAACGACAATGCTGTGGGTGGGGGGCTTGGCTTGGCTAATGAGTGCTGCAGCAAAACAAGGTGCCGCATACGCAACTCTTGGTGTGCTGTCATGGAGCATTAACATACCAAGGGGCCATATGAATATGATGTGTTCTCAAATGCTCTTGCATGGTGGAAGAGGTTGGGGTTTTCTTAATTAGAATGTTCTGCGTCGGGGTCGGGTCCCTACTCTTCTTTAGAAAGAAAGAAAAAAAATCCCAATCATCACCATTTCTTTCAGTGATGTGCAGTAGTTGCAAAATTCCTAATCATCGCCATTCTTTCAGTGATGTGCAGTAGACCCTAAGATCTTAACTAATGTGTTCTTGTCGACCATTCTCCAGTTTAAAAAGCCTGTATGAAGGACCTCTGAGAGAATTTTATTAAAAGTGACCCGCTGATAGAGCGGATTTTTGGGACCTGGGTACACCGGAATCCGCCCGATTTTATAAAAACTTAACAAATGTATTTCTTGTTCTGAAAAATCCCGGAACAAATCATGCCCAAAGGTGTTGGTTGGAAACTTACTGATGCAACTTTTCCTAAAATAATGTGACCATGTGTGGCTGGATAAACATGAGAAAATGAGAGTGTTGCCATTTAAGTTTTAAATGTACCATCCTCATATTTTTTTTTAAAAAAATTCCATGCAGGTCACAGAAATCGTCATGTTATTTTGTAAAAAGTTACATAAGAGTCTCGACTCGATACCTATGTGCGTGTTTTTCTACGGGAATTTTCAAACCTCAAAAAAGTACATTTTTCTTTGCCAAGTTTTAGAAAGTGGGTACACCGAAACCCCAGACCATTCTGCTAGCATTTTTCATACGGTTATGGTACATCTCTCAGTGGTAGGAAACATGGAAGAGCGGTACGGACAAGCTTTAACCATAAGCAGCTCGCAGTGAAGCCTGATTTCCCAGCACAAAAGTTGCTTGCAACAGAGAAGTGGGCGGTATCCAAAGATGGAGCACGTGATGAAGAGTGAACAAAACTGGCAGCGGAGAGTTAGTGGCCGGGCTGAGAGCACAGTGGGAGGAGAGGAGAGGACCATGGACCAGTTGAGCTTGCTGGATTCAGATGAGTTGGCTTTGACCGGATTAGTACTTACCACTACCAGTGCAGCATGTGGTGATCTACTAGTAGTACTACGCAGCGTATTTAAAAACGGCGATGATTTCCGGCGAGGCAATCACGGAATCTTGCCGCCGAAGGGAGGGAGGGAGGTTAGCCCGCGATCGGTGACCCGGATCAGACGCTGCCTGCACACTCTACTCTACTCTTGGTACTCCCTCCGTTTCAAAATAAATGACTCAACTTTATACTAACTTTAGTACAAAATTGGGTCATCTATTTTGGAACGGAGGGAGTAGATGAGAACAGTCCCTGGGTGCCGGTGATGGTGATGGTAATGGTGCCCCCGGAAGGAGGAGGTATCGTGGCCGTTTTGTGTCCGCTTTCGACCCATCCGCGGTCCAAGTTTGCGCTGTTTTTGGGGTGAAACGGACACCACGCGGATGCGCGGGTCGTCTGCGCGTGCCCGCCCGTCGGTGGCACAGGACGGGCCTTTTTCTATCCGCCCCCCTCCCTCCCTCCGGCCGCATCCACTCCACTCTTTCCCACTCTTCCCCTCTCTCCCCCTCGCCGCCGCCGGCCGCCCGCTGCCATTGCAGCCGTGCAACTCGGACGCGCGCTTGCCCAGCCCCTTCCTCTCGTCGCCGCTAAGCTACCCAAGCACGGCCACCTTGTTTGCGCACCCGCCGGCCGGATTTGGGGCGGATCCGGTCGGTCTTGAGCTCGCCCGGCTGTGGGAGGCCGGGCCGCGCCATGGACTGGCCGGGCACCTTGCCGGCAGTGGCTCGTCCTCTAGCCGCTCGGATCTGCACCGTCGATGGTCCGCCAGTAGATACGCGAATGGCGGCCGGCCGGGCTCGGTGCTTGCCCAAAAGCTCGTCGGCGCACCGTTGCCCCTCATCAAGTGCGACCACTGCCCAAGGGTGGTCGTGCGCCGCGAGTCTACAACGCCAGAGCATCCCGGATGGGTGTTCATCAAGTGCTTAAACGATGGGGTATGTGCTCTTTTAGCTTCGGTTTGTGCTCTTGAATTAGACTAGTGGTGCCAACTTTAAGTTTTATTGTGTAGAACGGATGCAAGTTTTGCTATTGGGAAGAAGAGTACATCGATATGTTGATAGAGCGAAATGTAGTGCATGTTCGTGCACTTTTAGCTAGCCTAGAGGCTTTAGATGAGACAAGTGCACTTGTTGCTAGATTAGAGTCTAGGCACGATACTACGTGCGAAGAAGCAACAAGGCACGATACTACGTGTGAGGAAGCAACGTCGACTTCTGGCTTGAAGAAGAAAGGAGGAGGCAACGTCGTGCCTCCTCCACAGATCAACGATGAATGCATCGAGAAGGCGCTAACCCAACTCAAGGAAGCAGTTATGAAAGTTGGGTATCTTCTCAAATGTATTCTTATGGTTCTTATTTTCTTTGGCCTTATTGTACTAGTCAAAATGTGATGATGTATTGTCATGTACCAAAAATGAATGATAAAAAAAGTTTAAGGACACGCCCGGACACGACCCCAAATCCCTCTCTAAACGGACAGAATCCGGGCAAAGCGAACGTCCGTTTATGGTCGCGCGGTGGAGTTGGCTTTAGCGGCCAGCCCCCTTCCGATTCTGTGGGCTGAAGCCACTGGGCGAGAGGATCTTGCTGCAGTCGTCGTTGCCGATCTGTGTGTGATTCTGTGAGACCAGGCGTGGTCAACCGATCCGGTAAAGCTCGGCGGGGAAGAACTCGGCCAAGTTACTACGCATGCACGTACTGGTGTTTCTCCGTGTATTGTGGGCAGTCAGTGGTGAGTACTGCCGCTGGATAGCGGTTCGCCACCCCCACCACGTCGGCAGGGAGTGGAACGTGCTGCATCTGTGTAGATCGTGGCGACGTGTGCCGTGCCGCCACGAGGCGTCACATGCTGATCAGCTCGCCTGGAAGTTGGGGAATATGTATGTATGTATGCATGCAAGTACACAACTGCTGTGATCACGAGGACCGCAGCCAGCTCTTGCCGTGGGCGCTCGCTCACGGTCACCGGAACCCGTGGGCGCTCGCTCACGGTCACCGGAACCCGTGTGCCGTGCTGCACCTGAAACCGCACGCACGTCCGGAGGGCGCGGCAGGCGCATGTGGCTAGGAGGGCCCCCGTGCTGCGGCGCAGTGCCGGCCGGCCGTCGTTCCGTCCCGTCGAGGGGGCTTGGCCACTTGCGGAATCACATCCATGTCATTGTCCGCCTGGAAGAGAAGACTTTGGCAGGTTTCGGTACGTAGCCCTTGAAGTTTCCGGTCCTGCAAGGCTGCACCCACCAGACGGCCTCTGCAATATGTCTATCCTGTTCGCAATCGCAGAGATTAAATTGGATGGATGCGGAGCAGCTAATAGCTCCAGCCACCTAGCAGCCCAGCTCACCTCAGCTCAACAAGAATCCTTAAAACTCGGATCCAGAGAAGTAGCTGGACGGCAATGCCGATGGAATCCCTCGTCCAAAAGGTACAAAACTACTCCCTCCGTTCCCAAATATTTGTCTTTCTAGATATTTCAACAAGTGACTACATACAAAGCAAAATGAGTGGATCTACACTTTAAAATATGTCTACATACATCCTTATGTTATAGTCCAGTTGAAATGTCAAAAAAGACAAATAGTACTCCCTCCGTCTCAAAATTCTTGTCTTAGATTTTTTTTAGGAAAGATATACTTTATTTAGACAAATCTAAGACAAGAATTTTGGGACGGAGGGAGCATTTGGGAACGGAGGGAGTAAGAGGGGTTTTTATTTATTATATGCACAAAAGGTACAACAGGTATATATAGTCCGGTCGAGCTGGGGAATGAGGCTGAAGAGCGATGTGAAAAAGTAATATAGCATTGAATCAATATTGTACAAACACCAATCATATAATTATCTGTACCGGCACTGTGATCCAAACTTACAACACTATGACGCCTTTTCGCTGCGGCCAACATCCTACTACTTTGACAACCAGTAGATGAACATAAGAAACGCGCACACGGACGCCACGAGCGAAAGAATTATCGTGTCCATCGATTTCTTTCTTCTGATCGACGCGAGGATGTGGTTAATCTGCAGATTCATTGAAGAAAAGTGTGAGGCACACACAGCCTAAGAGCACGATTTTCCCTTGCTCACAAGGCTATACGATGCGATACATACCGTGGGGATCCGGCTGCTGACGTTGCTTATTTTGGTAGTAATGCCACCAAACGTTGAACGCTGAGACATGAGAGCGCCCAGTGTTGCTTGAGCTTGTGATATCACAGTATCCACCTAAATATGGAAAAAGTAAGGGTTCAGCAAAGCTTGGTCAATTCTAGATTTTGCTACAAAAAGTATCACAACAAAAAGTCAGCAAATCAACACACCTTTGGTTTTCATGGCTTACCAGCCATCTATACTAGTAGAATTTTCTAAAATTAACAAACTAGTTGGTTAAAGTTTGAGGAAGCTAGAGGTAGCTCAGGCTAACTAGCTATGGCAGTGGACACAGATGCGTCTATCAATTTAATAAAAATATTCTCCAGCCAGCCAGCAGCCCCTTTAGCATGAAAACACATGTAATAATGCACCCCGTGATCCGTACAGTTGACAGACAGCAAGCAGCAAATACACTGACTGCATGATGTACGCCGAATCCAATCTACGAATTTCAGAGGAACGGCAACTTGCAAGCTTAATAGGCCAACAAATTCTTCAAATGCTCTTTATTGTGCAGCAATAGTTCCCATGATAATATAAGACTTAGCAAAGGCAATGGATCATATTTGGGAATTCCATATTTGTAGTGCAAATCCCATTCGTAGCCTGACTGCCTGAGTGAACAAAACAGGCATGCTTTCACTGTCTTTCTACTTTCTAAGCTACTCCCTCCGTTTCTAAATATAAGATCTTATAGAGATTTCAATACAGACTACATACGGATGTATATAGACATATTTTGGAGGGTAGATTCACTCATTTTGCTCCATATGTAGTCCGTAGTGGAATCCCTAAAAGGTCATATATTTAGGAACAGAGGGAGTACATAGGTTTGTTTGGACATGCAACTATTGATGATGGCCAGAAATGCAAAGACGGCTACGGTGGTTTTGTTCTCGAATTCTCAGTATAAGGACTGTTCTCTAGTGTCTGCATTCATAATTGTAGTTACTGCTTTGTCTAGAAGGTGATTAGTGAAAAAATTAAGCACTGTTGTAGATCGTCTGTAGATAAGAATAGACTTCCTGTGCTGCTGAAATGGTCAGAACATCCTTTTCACAGGTCCAACCTGTGGCTTACTGGTCAAGGGAATAACCCTTAATTTCTCATGTCCATACATAAGAAAATGACAGCCGAGAAAGTTACATTTAAGAAGGGACTGTCAGCTTTTAAGCCAGCAGCTTCTATTTGCAAGTTGTGGTCCAATACCTGCATCGGTTATCTCCTCAGAGCATCTCCAATAGCTTTTATGTTAATTTGTTTGCATGTTTATCCATGTTATCAACACATGGCCATCAACCAACAAGCTATCATAGAACCATTCCAATAGTGTATCGAGTTATCCAATAGAAATGAGATAATAAATAAGGTCGCTCTCTTTGCACCTTGGAGCTTGTGCAAAGGTTGTTGGTTCAAGTTCATACAACTTTGCTCTCTCCCCTCATTTATTCTCTGCCACAATCACATATCCTATGCGGCAAAATTTACCAATAACTATCATATAACCATTAAAGATGCCCTCACACAAACAGCATGTGGTCTTTGCTAAAAGCTGCACCTAGGTACTATTCCTCTTTACAGCTTCCAACATAAGCATGCAAACAATGTCACTTTCTATGTTCCATTCCACTTATATTTCATGCTTCGATGGGAACTAGGCCATAACTCCTGAGTACTGAACTAATGCCCTCATGCCATTATATGTTCCCACGCAACAATGACTACCAGAAAACCCATAACAGGGAGCTTTAAAGGCTTAAATTTTTCATATTTGTTCAATTGCAGTTTTCAATGATGGCGACACTGATGACTTTCCGATTAGAATAGGCCTGCACCAAGGGTCAGCTTTTGAGCCCTTATCTTTTTGCTTTGGTGATGGATGAGGTTACAAGAGATACAAGGAGAGCAGACTAAGGCATAGCCTAGTGGTGGGAAGGGGCTGATGCCTTCCCACCCACCCAGGTTCAAGGCATGGTACTTGCAATTTGAGTTTGTTGCACCAATTATACTGTAGGGGCCTCCCTTACAGTCTTTCTGTCAAATAAAAAAAGAGATACAAGGAGATAACCCATGGTGTATGCTCTTTGCGGATGATGTGGCGCTAGTCGACGATAGGTGGACGGTGGTTAATAGAAAGTTAGAGCTGGCTTCAGACTAGTAGGCACGAGGCGGAGGGAAGGAGGTTAGCCTTGGTGGGCAAGTGATACCTCAGAAGGAGACCTTTCGATATCTGGGGTCAATGCTGCAAAAGGATGGTGATATCATGAAGATGTGAGCCACTGAACCAAAGCTGGATGGATGAAGTGGCGCCAAGCTTTTGGCGTCCTCTGTGATAAGAGAGTGCCACAAAAGCCAAAGGCAGGTTATATAGGACGGCGATTCGACCGATGTTATATGGAGCTGGATGTTGGCCAACTAAAAGGCGACATGCCCAACAGTTAGGTGTAGCAGAGATGTGCATGTTGAGATGTATATGTCGCCACACAAGAAAGGATCGGGTCCAGAATGAGGATATGCATGATAGAGTTGGAGTAGCACCGATTGAAGAGAAGCTTGTCCAACATCGTTTGAGATGGTTTGGGCATATACAGTGCAGGCCTCCAGAAGCGCCAATGCATAGTGGACGGTTAAACTGTGCTGATAATGTCAAGAGAGGTCGGGGTAGACCAAACTTGACATGGGAGGAGTCCGTTAAGAGAGATCCTAAGCACTGGAATATCATCAAAGAACTAGCCATGGACAGGGCTGCATCGAAGTCAGCTATCCACGTGCCATAACCATGAGTTGGTTTTGAGATCTTATGGGTTTCAACTCTAGCCTACCCCAACTTGTTTGGGACTAAAAGGCTTTGTTGTTGTTATTGTTGTTCTTGTTGCAGTTTTTAATGAAACATAGATTTCTAAACAAGCAATTTCACAAGCATGTAGGTTGAAATTCAAGAAGTTTTGCTCAAACTGAAATAGACGCGCACATGCAATTATTAGCATGCACTATAATCAAGTCAGATGTAATAAATGGGCCTTTGTGAAATTCCTGAACCTCATTGAGTACAAAACATATTAATAACAAGCAAGAACAGTAAAATTATGCAGCACATGCCATAGGGAAGCCAAAAATAAAAGCGACATGGTTCCCTTATTTTATGTGGCAGGTAGTGTTCAGTAAGAAAATAAATATTTGTTAAAAATACACCAGAAAGGTGAATTTAATTCATTTGTTTGCCCTGACAGAATTAAATTATCTCCTAACAAGAAAGGTGAGTGAGGCTCCTTCAATTAGAAATGCTTGAGAATTCATGTTAGTAACACAATGCAACTCCATTCATGCATGAAAGCTGTTATCCTGGGTTTGTTTGTATGACTAATATGATACTACCTAATAGAGCAAACAATAAATTGATGCAAATTTCAGAAATCAATACAGGTGTTCCTAAAAAGCAGGACAATCCTACCTGTCCGGAATTCCTGTTGATTGCAGCTTGTTCTCTAAGAAGAGCTTGTTCTGAGTCTCCAGACTCTTCCACGTCAAACTTTGCTCTGTCAAAGTCTCTCAAGTCAAGGAGGGAAGCATGCTGTTGCTTCACTCTGAGACTAGATCGAAGCCGATAGAATTCCTGTATTGAATTGTTGGGTTAGCAACTTTTCGGAATTATGAGAGAAGTCTAGCTATTCTATATGCAGTGTCCAAATTTCAAAGCGTATTGCTCCACAGCAAACTTTATAATTCATGGTTATTATGACTGGGGAGAAATTAATAGAAACCTTGATTTTACATTGTTGCTAAACAAACTGTAATTATGAAGAATGTGATTACTTAGTGTAAGAGGGATTTATTGGAACCTGTGTAAGGTCTTGCAAAATCTCCATATGACGGGTCAATGTATGAGATAGAACTTCCGAGCCTCCTGATGATACCCAGGTTTGCATTTGAGAATTTACTTGCTGAAGTTGCTTTAGTGATCTTTCTATATCAGTCTCGATATCATTCTCTGAACCATCTGATTTCATAGAAACCAATTTACGGTATGCAATCATTTGGTCGTCTAACTGAGCTTCCAACCTCCTCGCCTACAAGCAGAAATTGTACAGTAACAACTTTAGCCATACACAGACGTACACCAAATACCATCTATCAGCCTACTCATAGCTTCATGAAACCATAAGGCCATCTTCAACGCAAGTCGCTTATGCAGGTGCTTAGGGAAATAAAAAAGATATCATAAAATTAAAAAAAGCATCCGATAGTTTATAGACGATAACCTGTAGGCGCTAATAAAATCGTCCAGTGCAGCATCGTTTTATCCCGCGGCAAAAAAGGCCCAAGCGTCCGATTCATTTTCTTGCGTCGACGCTTCACCTGACGCCTGGAATCCGCCAGGAATCGATGACCTAACTGCCAATCGACAAGGATATCCATCCTGGCGCCTCTCTGTTAGCGCCCACGTTGGGCATGCTCTAATGCAGCAGTCGTATTCAGAAGTGACATCGTTACAGAAAATAAGTTGGCATGGCACCTTCTTGTAGCCTAGCAAAGGATGGGTTCAGCCATAGACTCGTACCGTACCGTCCAAACACACTAACCATAAGCACCTAACTCTCATGAACAAGACTAACACCGCATTACATTACTAGATACTCCATAAGCACGATTACACAATCGAACCAACAAAAGCATCAGATGCAGAAGGGACAGTTTGGTAGGACCAAAACTCTAGTCAGTTGCACACTGGATTAGTGTCACATTGCTCCAAGCCCACCCATGTTAGTCAAAGAAATGGGTCGCGGAGGAGCAAAGGTATACCTGCAGGCTGCAGCACAGTTTTTAGAACATGGCCACTACGAAACTAAGTCTTGGTGTCATGGAAACTCTACAATTTCAGACGATGAAGAAAGACGCATTTCGCTCCACAGAGACAGACTACGGATTCGACGAGCGAGGCGCTCCAATTTCACATGGGTCGCCTCTAATGAATTCAGCGGCCAGTGGGGGAGAATCGTCGGTGCGAGTACCACAGCGGCAGCGCAGTACCGCAGGCGCCGGCCAGGGTCAGATCTCGGGCGAACGGACGCCGGCGAGAGGTTCCAGGGACCGAGAGAGAGAGACAGAGAGAGCGAGGCGGGGATCCGGGGAGCGGGTACTCACCTGCTTGCGAAGGGCGTCCCACGACGACGCCTCCATGGCTCCGAGCTCCTCGGCGGCGCCGTCCTAGTGATCCGCCGGGAGATCTCGGCGGGAGGCGCGGCTGGATCTCGCGCGCGTGCGGCGAGCGAATCAGTGGGAGAGGGTTGGAAGGGGGTGGGTTGCCCGATGCATTGGAGAGGGAGAGGGAGAAGCGTCAGGTCGGGGGCACCGTGGTGGTCAACTGGTCGGGTGAGGCTCGGTGGCACGGTGCAGCCACCAATCCGGGGGCCCCCTTAATCGAGAAAGCCACGACAGCATAGTGCACAATTTTGCATTTTTGGTCTACCAAACTTCTAGTATTTTTTATTAAAAAAACCAACTTCTTTTTGCATGGAGCTACCAAACTGCCAGGCCCCACTTGATCGCAGAATTCTAAAAACACGGAAATAGAAAAAAATATATGAATGAAATGCCATGTTCATCTCGATAGCGAAAAATTCTAAGAATTATAATCTTCCAAAATTTCTATGAAAATCCTTTGAATCAAAGGAGCCCGATTACATCCATCGATATTCTGTGAATAGGTACCATTGTGAGATACTAAAAATTTTGTTGGTAACTATCTAAGATGTGTTCGGTTGGTGTCAATGAGATGAAATAGTTTTAGATATTGGACTCATCTTGGTGTCTGATGTTAGAAAATAATGGGCTTGACCCATTAACAATTTCTGAAATCTCAAAGTGGCCCATGTGTAAAATAACAAGTGGTGGCTCCAAAGTTAGTCTCACCCCGAGACATGTGAGACCACTCTATATAGTGGGTTCGTTTGCCCGCTTGGCTCGGGTGGCGCGCGCACGCGACATGTGCACGAATGGTCCGCCGAAATCCGGTCGGTCGCTTTGTAGGGGCGTGGTTTCCTTTTGTTATTTCATTATTTTTAGTCTTGTCACACATGTTAATTATTTCTTGTTCGGTAAGTATACAGCTTAGAATCCAAGTCGGTTTGAGATCATGATCGCGACATGATACCGCCTCCGGTCCTATTATATATACCGCTATTGGCCACGGCCAAAGACACATCAAAAACACCTAGGCTTTACCTCATCTCACAACTTGCGCCGCTCCCATAGCCTACTCCACCTGAACTTCGGCGTGAATCGGCGTGCGGAGAGCAGGTCTCCGGAACTATTCGTTATTGCGATCCTGCACCGGGAGATGATGAAATAGGTTTTTGGGAAGCGTTGTGCGCGGCTGCTCAAGTTCGTCATCACGGTCGTCTTCCGTCCAAGTCGGGCGGTGCTACTTATTGTCATCTCCATCGCCATCATCAACTGATTACCGCCAGCATCATCAACAACAACGTCGCGGATTGTCGCCAACATCGTCATCAACAATGTCGCTCCTGCATCAGCTAATGAATAGTACGTCCATCATGATATGTTCATTTCTACATCCGTAGATGTTGTTTCATGTGTGATGTTATTGTGCATGTTCTCTTGTTCATCTAGTATGCTAGACTGTTGCATGCTATTTTCTCTTATAGACACTAGTAAATGACATGCAACGCACATTAATATTTAGGCAATATATTATTTGCACGTGAATATTAGGTATGCTATTATTTCTTTGTTAATTTTTGTGATTATACGTGCAATGCACATTAATTTGGAAGTATATTAAGTGCATTGGGATATTGTAGGATATTATTTGCGTGTTATTGTTTGATTAGCACTATATTTGGCATGAAATTAACTGCACGCTAAACGTGTTGAGCGCTCGACATTGAAGCAGTCTAGGTCGTTGGATTGACATGATTGTTGGAAATATGTCCTAGAGGCAATAATAAATTAGTTATTATTATTATATTTCCTTGTTCATGATAATCATTTATTATCCATACTATAATTGTATTGATAGGAAACTCAGATACATGTGTGGGTACATAGACAACACCATGTCCCTATTAAGCCTCTACTTGACTAGCTCGTTGATCAATAGATGGTTACGGTTTCCTGACCATGGACATTGGATGTCGTTGATAACGTGATCACATCATTAGGAGAATGATGTGATGGACAAGACCCAATCCTAAGCCTAGCACAAAGATCGTGTAGTTCGTATGCTAAAGCTTTTCTAATGTCAAGTATCATTTCCTTAGACCATGAGATTGTGCAACTCCCGGATACCGTATAAATGCTTTGGGTGTACCAAACGTCACAACGTAACTGGGTGGCTATAAAGGTACACTACGGGTATCTCCGAAAGTGTTTGTTGGGTTGGCACGAATTGACACTGGGATTTGTCACTCCATGTGACGGAGCGGTATCTCTGGGCCCACTCGGTAGGGCAAAAGTAGAAATCAAGAAGGAGTATCAATTGTTGATGGTTAGTGAAACCACTAGTTTCAAGAAGGGCAAGGGCAAGAAGGGATACTTCATGAAACGACAAATCAGCTGCTGCTCTAGTGAAGAAACCCAAGGTTGAACCCAAACCCGAGACTAAGTGCTTTTGTAATAAAGGGAACAACCACTGGAGCAGAATTACCCTAGATACTTGGTAGATGAGAAGGCTGGCAAGATCGATAGAAGTGTATTGGATATACATTATGTTAATGTGTACTTTACTAGTACTCCTAGTAGCACCAGGGTATTAGATACCGGTTCGGTTGCTAAGTGTTAGTAACTCGAAATAAAAGCTACGGAATAAACGGAGACTAGCTAAAGGTGAGCTGACGATATATGTTGGAAGTGTTTCCAAGGTTGATGTGATCAAGCATCGCACGCTCTCTCTACCATCGAGATTGGTGTTAAACCTAAATAATTGTTATTTGGTGTTTGCGTTGAGCATAGACATGATTGGATTATGTCTATCGCAATATAGTTATTCATTTAAGGAGAATAATGGTTACTTTGTTTATTTGAATAATACCTTCAATGGCCTTGCACCTAAAATGAATGGTTTATTGAATCTCGGTCGTAGTGATACACATGTTCATGCTAAAAGATATAAGATAGTAATGATAGTACCACCTACTTGTGGCACTACCATGTAAGTCATATTGGTATAAAACGCATGAAGAAGCTCCATGTTGATGGATCTTTGGACTCACTCGTTTTGAAAAGTTTGAGACATGCGAACCATGTCTATTGGTGTATATGCATGAAGAAACTCCTTGCAAATGGACCGTTTGGACTCACTTGATTCTGAATCACTTGAGACATGCAAATCATACCACATGGGCAAGATGACTGAAAGCCTCGTTTTCAGTAAAATGGAACAAGAAAGCAACTTGTTGGAAGTAATACATTTTGATGTGTGCAGTCCAATGAGTGCTGAGGCACGCAATGGATATCGTTATGTTCTTACTTCACGGATGATTTGAGTAGATATTGAGTATATTTACTTGATGAAACACAAGTCTGAATTATTGAATGGTTCAAGTAATTTCAGAGTGAAGTTGAAGATCATCGTGACAAGAGGATAAAATGTCTATGATATGATCATAGAGATGAGTATCTGAGTTACGAGCTTTGGCACGCAATTAAGACATTGTGAAAATTGTTTCACAATTAATACCGCCTCGAACACCATAGTGTGATGGTGTGTCCAAACATCATAGTTGCACCCTATTGGATATGGTGCATACCATGGTGTCTCTTATCGAATTACCACTATCGTTCATGGGTTAGGCATTAGAGACAATCGCACTCACTTTAATAGGGCACCACGTAATTCCGTTGAGACGGCACCGTTTAAACTATGGTTTGGAGAAACCTAAGTTGTCGTTTCTTAAAAGATTGGGGTTGCGACGCTTATGTGAAAAGTTTCAGGTTGATAAGCTCGAACCCAAAGCGGATAAAATGCATCTTCATAGGACACCCAAAACAGTTGGGTATACCTCCTAATTCAGATCCGAAAGCAATAGGGATTGTTTCTTGAATCAGGTCCTTTCTCAAGGAAAATTTTGTCTCGAAAGAATTGAGTGGGAGGATGCTGGAGACTTGATGAGGTTATTGAACCGTCACTTCAACTAGTGTGTAGCAGGGCACATGAATTTGTTCCTGTGGCGCCTACACCAATTGAAGTAGAAGCTTATGATAGTGATCATGAAGTTTCGGATCAAGTCACTACCGTACCTCGTAGGGTGACAAGGATGCGTACTACTTCAGAGTGGTACAGTAATCCTGTCTTGAAGGTCATGTTGCTAGACAACAATGAACCTACGAGCTATGGAGAAGCGATGGTGGGCCCATATTCCGACAAATGGTTAGAAGCCATGAAATCCGAGATAGGATCCATGTATCAGAACAAAGCATGGACTTTGGTGGACTTGCCCGATGATCGGCAAGCCATTGAGATAAATGGATCTTTAAGAAGAAGACGGACGTGGATGGTAATGTCACCGTCTATGAAGCTCGACTTGTGGCGAAGAGTTTTTCACAAGTTCAAGGAGTTGACTACGATGAGATTTTCTCATCCGTAGCGATGCTTAAGTCCGTCGGAATCATGTTAGCATTAGCTGCATTTATGAAATCTAGCAGATGGATGTCAAAACGAGTTTCCTTACCAGTTTTCGTAAAGAAAGGTTGTATGTGATACAATCAGAAAGGTTTTGTCGATCCTAAGGATGCTAAAAGGTATGCTAGCTCCAGCGATCCTTCCATGGACTGGAGTAAGCATCTCGGAGTTGGAATATACACTTTGATAAGATGATCAAAGATTTTGGGTTTATACAAAGTTTATGAGAAACTTGTATTTCCAAAGAAGTGAGTGGGAGCACTATAGAATTTCTGATGAGTATATGTTGTTGACATATTGTTGATCAGAAATGATGTAGAGTTTCTGGAAAGCATATAGGGTTATTTGAAAAGTGTTTTTCAAGAGAAAACTTGGATTAGGCTGCTTGAACATTGAGCATCAAGATCTATGAGGATAGATCAAAAAACGCTAAATGGTACTTTCAAATGAGCACATACCTTGACATGATCTTGAAGGTCTTCAAGATGGATCGGTCAAAGAAGGAGTTCTTGCCTGAGTTGTAAGGTACAAAGTTAAGACTTAAAGCTCGACCATGGCAGAAAAGAGAGAAAAGACGAAGGTCGTCCCCTATGCTTTAGACGTAGGCTCTACAGTATGCTATGCTGTGTACCGCACCTGATGTGTGCCTTGCTACATATCTGGCAAGAGGGTACAAAGGTGATCAAGGAGTGGATCACCAGATAGCGGTCAAAATTATCCTTAGAGGAATAAGGATATGTTTCTCGGTTATGGAGGTGATAAAGAGTTCGGCGTAAAGAGTTGCATCAATGCAAGCTTTAACACCTATCCGAATGACTCTGAGTAGCAAACCTGATACGTATAGTGGAGCGACCATTTGGAATAGCTCCAAGTGGAGCGTGGAAGCAGCATTTACAATATGACCTAGAGATTTGC
Organism: Triticum dicoccoides; assembly: GCF_002162155.2. Taxonomy (NCBI): domain Eukaryota; kingdom Viridiplantae; phylum Streptophyta; class Magnoliopsida; order Poales; family Poaceae; genus Triticum; species Triticum dicoccoides. The sequence goes on along the minus strand of NC_041389.1, from coordinate 416,418,974 downwards.
GAAGTACATACGGATCTGAATGTTGCAGACCCGTTGACTAAAACCTCTCTCACAAGCAAAACATGATCAAACCCCAGAACTCATTGAGTCTTAATCACATGATGATGTGAACTAGTTTAGTGACACTAGTAAACTCTTTGGATGTTGGTCACATGGCGATGTGACCTGTGAGTGTTAATCACATGGCGATGTGAACTAGATTATTGACTCTAGTGCAAGTGGGGGACTGTTGGAAATATGCCCTAGAGGCAATAATAAATTAGTTATTATTTTTATATTTCCTTGTTCATGATAATCGTTTATTATCTATGCTATAATTGTATTGATAGGAAACTCAGATACATGTGTGGGTACATAGACAACACCATGTCCCTAGTAAGCCTCTAGTTGACTAGCTCGTTGATCAATAGATGGTTACGGTTTCCTGACCATGGACATTGGATGTCATTGATAACGGGATCACATCATTAGGAGAATGATGTGATGGACAAGACCCAATCCTAAGCCTAGCACAAAGATCGTGTAGTTCGTATGCTAAAGCTTTTCTAATGTCAAGTATCATTTCCTTAGACCATGAGATTGTGCAACTCCCGGATACCGTAGGAATGCTTTGGGTGTACCAAACGTCACAACGTAACTGGGTGGCTATAAAGGTACACTACGGGTTTCTCCGAAAGTGTCTGTTGGGTTGGCACGAATCGAGACTAGGATTTGTCACTCCGTGTGACGGAGAGGTATCTCTGGGCCCACTCGGTAGGACATCATCATAATGTGCACAATGTGACCAAGGGGTTGATCACGGGATGATGTGTTACGGAACGAGTAAAGAGACTTGCCGGTAATGAGATTGAACAAGGTATCGGGATACCGACGATCGAATCTTGGGCAAGTACAATACCGCTAGACAAAGGGAATTGAATACGGGATTGATTGAATCCTCGACATCATGGTTCATCCGATGAGATCATCTTGGAACATGTGGGAACCAACATGGGTATCCATATCCCGCTGTTGGTTATTGGCCAGAGAGTTGTCTCGGTCATGTCTACGTGTCTCCCGAACCCGTAGGGTCTACACACTTAAGGTTCGATGACGCTAGGGTTATAGGGAATAGATGTACGCGGTTACCGAATGTTGTTCGGAGTCCCGGATGAGATCCCGAACATCACGAGGAGTTCTGGAATGATCCGGAGGTAAAGATTTATATATGGGAAGTCCTGTTTTGGTCACCGGAAAAGTTTCGGGTGCTATCAGTAACGTACCGGGACCACCGGGAGGGTCCCGGGGGTCCACCACGTGGGGCCACCAGCCCCAGAGGGCTGCATGGGCCAAGTGTGGGAGGGGACCAGCCCCAGGTGGGCTGGTGCACCCCCCCCCCACCAGGGCCCAAGGCGCCTAGGGTTTGGGGAGGGGGCGCCTCCACCTTTCTTGGGGGGCAAGTTTCCCCCTCTTCCCCCCTTGGCCGCACCCTAGATGGGTTTTGGGGCTGCCGCCACCCCTAGGGAGGGAACCCTAGATGGGGGCGCAGCCCCTCCCCTTCCCCTATATACACTTGAGGTATTGGGGGCTGCAAACACATGAGAACCTCTCCCTCTTGGCGCAGCCCTACCTCTCTCCCTCCTCATCTCTTGCGGTGCTTGGCGAAGCCCTGCTGGAATACCACGCTCCTCCATCACCACCACGCCGTTGTGCTGCTGCTGGATGGAGTCTTCCCCAACCTCTCCCTCTCTCCTTGCTGGATCAAGGCACGGGAGACGTCACTGGGCTGCACGTGTGTTGAACGCGGAGGTGCCGTCCGTTCGGCACTAGGATCTCCGGTGATTTGGATAACGACGAGTACGACTCCCTCAACCCCGTTCTCTTGAACGCTTCCGCTTAGCGGTCTACAAGGGTATGTAGATGCACTCTCCTTCCCCTCGTTGCTAGATTACTCCATAGATTGATCTTGGTGATGCGTAGAAATTTTTTGATTTCTGCTACGTTCCCCAACAGTGGCATCATGAGCTAGGTCTATGCGTAGTTTCTATGCACGAGTAGAACACAAGTTGTTGTGGGCGTTGATTTTGTTCAATATGCTTACCGTTACTAGTCCAATCTTGTTTCGACGGTATTGTGGGATGAAGCGGCCCGGACCGACCTTACACGTACACTTACGTGAGACAGGTTCCACCGACTGACATGCACTTGTTGCATAAGGTGGCTAGCGGGTGCCAGTCTCTCCCACTTTAGTCGGATCGGATTCGATGAAAAGGGTCCTTATGAAGGGTAAATAGCAATTGGCATATCACGTTGTGGTTTTTGCGTAGGTAAGAAACGTTCTTGCTAGAAACCCATAGCAGCCACGTAAAACATGCAAACAACAATTAGAGGATGTCTAACTTGTTTTTGCAGGGTATGCTATGTGATGTGATATGGCCAAAAGAATGTGATGAATGATATGTGATGTATGAGATTGATCATGTTCTTGTAATAGGAATCACGACTTGCATGTCGATGAGTATGACAACCGACAGGAGCCATAGGAGTTGTCTTAATTTATTGTATGACTTGCGTGTCATTGAACAACGCCATGTAATTACTTTACTTTATTGCTAAACCGTTAGCCATAGTAGTAGAAGTAATAGTTGGCAAGACAACTTCAAGGAGACACGATGATGGAGATCATGATGATGGAGATCATGGTGTCATGCCGGTGACGATGATGATCATGGAGCCCCGAAGATGGAGATCAAAAGGAGCAAAATGATATTGGCCATATCATGTCACTTTTTGATTGAATGTGATGTTTATCATGTTTATGCATCTTGTTTGCTTAGAACGACAGTAGTAAATAAGATGATCCCTCATTAAAATTTCAAGAAAGTGTTCCCCTTAACTGTGCACCGTTGCGAAAGTTCGTTGTTTCGAAGCACCACGTGATGATCGGGTGTGATAGATTCTAACGTTCACATACAACAGGTGTAAGCCAGATTTACACACACGAAACACTTAGGTTGACTTGACGAGCCTAGCATGTACAGACATGGCCTCGGAACACAAGAGACCAAAAGTTCGAGCATGAGTCGTATGGTAGATACGATCAACATGAAGATGTTCACCGATGATGACTAGTCCGTCTCACGTGATGAACGGACACGGCCTAGTCGACTCGGATCGTGTAATCACTTAGATGACTAGAGGGATGTCTATCTAAGTGGGAGTTCATAAGATGAACTTAATTATCCTGAACATAGTCAAAAGTTTTTGCAAATTATGTCATAGCTCGCGCTTTAGTTCTACTATTTTAGATACGTTCCTAGAGAAAATTTAGTTGAAAGTTGATAGTAGCAATTATGCGGACTAGGTCCGTAAACTGAGGATTGTCCTCGTTGCTACGCATAAGGCTTATGTCCTTAATGCACCGCTCGGTGTGCTGAACCTCGAACGTCGTCTGTGGATGTTGCGAACATCTGACATACACGTTTTGATGACTACATGATAGTTCAGTGCGTCATGTTAAACGGTTTAGAATTGAGGCACCGAAGACGATTTCGAAACATCGCGAAACATATGAGATGTTTTGAGGGCTGAAATTGGGATTTCAGGCTCGTGCCCACGTCAAGAGGTATGAGACCTCCGACGAGTTTCTTAGCCTACAAACTAAGGGAGAAAAGCTCAATCATTGAGCTTGTACTCAGATTGTCTGGGTACAACAATCACTTGAATCGAGTGGGAGTTAATCTTCCAGATGAGATAGTGATGTTTCTCCAAAGTCATTGCACCAAGCTACTAGAGCTTCATGATGAACTATAACATATCAGGGATAGATATGATGATCCTTGAAATATTCGCGATGTTCGACACCGCGAAAGTAGAAATCAAGCAGGAGCATCAATTGTTGATGGTTAGTGAAACCACTAGTTTCAAGAAGGGCAAGGGCAAGAAGGGATACTTCATGAAACGGCAAATCAGCTGCTGCTCTAGTGAAGAAACCCAAGGTTGAACCCAAACCCGAGACTAAGTGCTTTTGTAATAAAGGGAATAGCCACTGGAGCAGAATTACCCTAGATACTTGGTAGATGAGAAGGCTGGCAAGGTCGATAGAAGTGTATTGGATACACATTATGTTAATGTGTACTTTACTAGTACTCCTAGTAGCACCAGGGTATTAGATACCGGTTCGGTTGCTAAGTGTTAGTAACTCGAAATAAAAGCTACGGAATAAATGGAGACTAGCTAAAGGTGAGCTGACGATATGTGTTGGAAGTGTTTCCAAGGTTGATGTGATCAAGCATCGCACACTCTCTCTACCATCGAGATTGGTGTTAAACCTAAATAATTGTTATTTGGTGTTTGCGTTGAGCATAGACATGATTGGATTATGTCTATCGCAATACGGTTATTCATTTAAGGAGAATAATGGTTACTCTGTTTATTTGAATAATACCTTCAATGGTCTTGCACCTAAAATGAATGGTTTATTGAATCTCGATCGTAGTGATACACATGTTCATGCTAAAAGATATAAGATAGTAATGATAGTACCACCTACTTGTGGCACTACCATGTAAGTCATATTGGTATAAAACGCATGAAGAAGCTCCATGTTGATGGATCTTTGGACTCACTCGTTTTGAAAAGTTTGAGACATGCGAACCATGTCTATTGGTGTATATGCATGAAGAAACTCCATGCAAATGGACCGTTTGGACTCGCTTGATTTTGAATCACTTGAGACATGCAAATCATACCACATGGGAAAGATCACTGAAAGCCTCGTTTTCAGTAAAATGGAACAAGAAAGCAACTTGTTGGAAGTAATACATTTTGATGTGTGCAGTCCAATGAGTGCTGAGGCACGCAATGGATATCGTTATGTTCTTACTTCATGGATGATTTGAGTAGATACTGAGTATATTTACTTGATGAAACACAAGTCTGAATTATTGAATGGTTCAAGTAATTTCAGAGTGAAGTTGAAGATCATCGTGACAAGAGGATAAAATGTCTATGATATGATCATAGAGATGAGTATCTGAGTTATGAGCTTTGGCACGCAATTAAGACATTGTGGAAATTGTTTCACAATTAATACCGCCTCGAACACCATAGTGTGATGGTGTGTCCGAACATCATAGTTGCACCCTATTGGATATGGTGCATACCATGGTGTCTCTTATCGAATTACCACTATCGTTCATGGGTTAGGCATTAGAGACAACCGCACTCACTTTAATAGGGCACCACATAATTCCGTTGAGACGACACCATTTGAACTATGGTTTGGAGAAACCTAAGTTGTCGTTTCTTAAAAGATTGGGGCTGCGACGCTTATGTGAAAAGTTTCAGGTTGATAAGCTTGAACCCAAAGCGGATAAAATGCATCTTCATAGGACACCCAAAATAGTTGGGTATACCTCCTAATTCATATCCGAAAGCAATAGGGATTGTTTCTTGAATCGGGTCCTTTCTCGAGGAAAAGTTTGTCTCAGAAGAATTGAGTGGGAGGATGGTGGAGACTTGATGAGGTTATTGAACCATCACTTCAACTAGTGTGTAGCAGGGCACAAGAAGTTGTTCCTGTGGCGCCTACACCAATTGAAGTAGAAGCTTATGATAGTGATCATGAAGTTTCGGATCAAGTCACTACCGTACCTCGTAGGGTGACAAGGATGCGTACTACTTCAGAGTGGTACAGTAATCCTATCTTGAAGGTCATGTTGCTAGACAACAATGAACCTACGAGCTATGGAGAAGTGATGGCGGGCCCATATTCCGACAAATGGTTAGAAGCCATGAAATCTGAGATAGGATCCATGTATCAGAACAAAGCATGGACTTTGGTGGACTTGCCCGATGATCGGCAAGCCATTGAGATAAATGGATCTTTAAGAAGAAGACGGTCGTGGACGGTAATGTCACCGTCTATGAAGCTCGACTTGTGCCGAAGAGTTTTTCACAAGTTCAAGGAGTTGACTATGATGCGATTTTCTCATCCGTAGCGATGCTAAAGTTTGTCGGAATCATGTTAGCATTAGCTGCATTTATGAAATCTGGCAGATGGATGTCAAAACGAGTTTCCTTACTAATTTTCGTAGAGAAAGGTTGTATGTGATACAATCAGAAAGGTTTTGTCGATCCTAAGGATGCTAAAAGGTATGCTAGCTCCAGCGATCCTTCCATGGACTGGAGTAAGCATCTCGGAGTTGGAATATACACTTTGATAAGATGATCAAAGATTTTGGGTTTATACAAAGTTTATGAGAAACTTGTATTTCCAAAGAAGTGAGTGGGAGCACTATAGAATTTCTGATGAGTATATGTTGTTGGCATATTGTTGATCAGAAATGATGTAGAGTTTCTGGAAAGCATATAGGGTTATTTGAAAAGTGTTTTTCAAGGGAAAACCTGGATTAGGCTGCTTGAACATTGAGCATCATGATCTATGAGGATAGATCAAAAAACGCTAAATGGTACTTTCAAATGAGCACATACCTTGACATGATCTTGAAGGTGTTCAAGATGGATCGGTCAAAGAAGGAGTTCTTGCCTGAGTTGTAAGGTATGAAGTTAAGACTTAAAGCTCGACCACGGCAAAAAAGAGAGAAAGGACGAAGGTCGTCCCCTATGCTTTAGACGTAGGCTCTACAGTATGCTATGCTGTGTACCGCACCTGATGTGTGCCTTGCTACTAGGGCTGCAAACGAGTCGAGTTCGAGCGAGTTGGCCTAGGCTCAGCTCAACTCATACTAAAATTTGAGCGAGCTCAAAATGTGTGAAACTCAAGGTGGAGCTACAGAAAGTGGCTCATGCTTAGCTTGTAACGATCTCGAGTCGATCTCGAGCTAGTTTTGAGCTAAATAAGATGTTTTTGAAGGCAAGTTTTAAACCTAGATAGGCCACAACAAAACAAAAAAATCAGTATAAATTTGACTTTTTTTTCTCAAGTGAAGACTAGTATTTAATAACAAGAGATCATGGATAGAAGGCGACAAAGGTGCGCCAACTCTCAAGCTTTGACCAAAATAACAAGATATTGAACACATGGTTGGCCATGCGACGAGAATAAATTTTCTCCATGCTTAATTTCCATGTTTGCTAGTAGGTAAAGTGAAGAAAAGAAATCATATAAAGCATATATGGAAATGAATGATCCTAATTCTTGGAGATTGGTATGAAGGTTATTTAATATACTTATATGATATCGAGCTATCGAGCTAAAATCGAGCGAGCCAATGCTGGCTTAAGATCGGCTCGTTTCTCGATCGAGCTACATAAAGTGTTCATACCCAGCTCATTTCTTTTCGAGTCGATCTAGGGTCGAGCTAAAATACGAGTTGATCTCGAGCAGCTCACGAGCCTCGAGCTTTTCTTGCAGCCCTACTTGCTACATATCTGGCAAGAGGGTACAAAGGTGATCAAGGAGTGGATCACCAGATAGCGGTCAAAATTATCCTTAGAGGAATAAGGATATGTTTATCGGTTATGAAGGTGATAAAGAGTTCGGAGTAAAGAGTTGCGTCGATGCAAGCTTTAACACCTATGCGAATGACTCTGAGTAGCAAACCGGATACGTATAGTGGAGCGACCATTTGTAATAGCTCCAAGTGGAGCGTGGAGCAGCATTTACAATATGACCTAGAGATTTGCGAAGTACATACGAATCTGAATGTTGCAGACCCATTGACTAAAACCTCTCTCACAAGCAAAACATGATCAAACCCCAGAACTCATTGAGTCTTAATCACATGATGATGTGAACTAGTTTAGTGACACTAGTAAACTCTTTGGATGTTGGTCACATGGCGATGTGACCTGTGAGTGTTAATCACATGGCGATGTGAACTAGATTATTGACTGTAGTGCAAGTGGGAGACTGTTGGAAATATGCCCTAGAGGCAATAATAAATTAGTTATTATTATTATATTTCCTTGTTCATGATAATTGTTTATTATCCATGCTATAATTGTATTGATAGGAAACTCAGATACATGTGTGGGTACATAGACAACACCATGTCCCTAGTAAGCCTCTAGTTGAGTAGCCCGTTGATCAATAGATGGTTACGGTTTTCTGACCATGGACATTGGATGTCGTTGATAACGGGATCACATCATTAGGAGAATGATGTGATGGACAAGACCCAATCCTAAGCCTAGCACAAAGATCGTGTAGTTCGTATGCTAAAGCTTTTCTAATGTCAAGTATCATTTCCTTAGACCATGAGATTGTGCAACTCCCGGATACCGTAGGAATGCTTTGGGTGTACCAAACATCACAACGTAACTGGGTGGCTATAAAGGTACACTACGGGTATCTCCGAAAGTGTCTGTTGGGTTGGCACGAATCGAGACTGGGATTTGTCACTCCGTGTGACGGAGAGGTATCTCTGGGCCCACTCGGTAGGACATCATCGTAATGTGCACAATGTGACCAAGGGGTTGATCACGGGATGATGTGTTACGGAACGAGTAAAGAGACTTGCCGGTAACGAGATTGAACAAGGTATCGGGATACCGACGATCGAATCTCGGGCAAGTACAATACCACTAGACAAAGGGAATTGAATACGGGATTGATTGAATCCTCGACTTCGTGGTTCATCCGATGAGATCATCGTGGAACATGTGGGAACCAACATGGGTATCCAGATCCCGCTGTTGGTTATTGGCCAGAGAGTTGTCTCGGTCATGTCTACGTGTCTCCCGAACCCGTAGGGTCTACACACTTAAGGTTCGATGACGCTAGGGTTATAGGGAATAGATGTACGCGGTTACCGAATGTTGTTCAGAGTCCCGGATGAGATCCTGGACGTCACGAGGAGTTCCAGAATGATCCGGAGGTAAAGATTTATATATGGGAAGTCCTGTTTTGGTCACTGGAAAAGTTTCGGGTGCTATCGGTAACGTACCGGGACCACCGGGAGGGTCCCAGGGGTCCACCACGTGGGGCCACCAGCCCAGAGGGCTGCATGGGCCAAGTGTGGGAGGGGCCAGCCCTAGGTGCGCTGGTGCGCCCCCCCACCAGGGCCCAAGGCGCCTAGGGTTTGGGGAGGGGGCGCCTCCACCTTGCTTGGGGGGCAAGTTTCCCCCTCTTCCCCCCTTGGCCACACCCTAGATGGGTTTTGGGGATGCCGCCACCCCTAGGGAGGGAACCCTAGATGGGGGCGCAGCCCCTTCCCTTCCCCTATATATACTTGAGGTATTGGGGGCTGCAAACACATGAGAACCTCTCCCTCTTGGCGCAACCCTACCTCTCTCCCTCCTCATCTCTCGCGGTGCTTGGCGAAGCCCTGCTGGAATACCACGCTCCTCCATCACCACCACGCCGTTGTGTTGCTGCTGGACGGAGTCTTCCCCAACCTCTCCCTCTCTCCTTGCTGGATCAAGGCACGGGAGACGTCACCGGGCTGCACGTGTGTTGAACGCGGAGGTGCCGTCCATTTGGCACTAGGATCTTCGGTGATTTGGATCACGACGAGTACGACTCCCTCAACCCCGTTCTCTTGAACGCTTCCGCTTAGCTGTCTACAAGGGTATGTAGATGCACTCTCCTTCCCCTCGTTGCTAGATTACTCCATAGATTGATCTTGGTGATGCGTAGAAATTATTTGATTTCTGCTACGTTCCCCAACAATGATTTGATGGCCGAGATTAATTGGATCTGCCTCTTTGGGTCTTTTATTATTGGTATATAGATAAATTATCTATTGGAATTATCATGAATTTGCCTAATATTTCAACAATCCAAAAACCATGTAGACAATTTCCCGAGTTAGTTACGGCTGGATTGGTTGATGCATTGAGGATGAATAAAGTTCACCGATGTGAACTTTAAGAGGTGGTAGGTGAAGTCCACGCTCTGGCTTACTGCTGTGAAAGTTTTCCATGTTAGTGCTTGCATGCCAGAGGGAACTTCCGAGGAAGATCAGGGAAAGTTTCAGAAAGCCAATACTATATTTGTGGGATGCATTCTAAGTGTTCTCGTCGATCGTCTATGTGATGTGTATATGCACATACAAGATGGAAAGACACTGTGGGGTGCACTAAATGTTAAATTCGGTGTGACAAATGCAGATAGTGAACTGCATGTCATGGAGAGTTTCCACGACTACAAGATAGTGAATAACCATTCTGTGGTTGAACAAGCTCATGAGATATGATGCGTCCACTTTGCATCATGTGTACCTACTGTTATTTATGTTGTTTTGTTACATAATAATGCTTTTTGGAGTAATTCTAATGTCTTTTCTCTCATAATATGCAAGGTATGCACAAAGGGGGAGAATTCCGACAGCTGGAAAACTGGACCTGAAAAAGCTACGTCAGGCTACCTATTCTGCACAACTCTAAAAGAACTGAAACTTTATGAGGATTTTTTTATGGAATAAATAAGATTTTTTTGAGTCAATAAGTACCCGAGGGGGCCCACCAGGTGGGCACAACCCACCTGGACGCGCCAGGGAGCCCAGGCGCGCTAGGGAGCCCAGGCGCGCCCTGGTGGGTTGTGCTCACCCAGGCCCACTCCGGTGCCCCTCTTCTGGTATATAAGTCATTTTGACCTAGAAAAAAAAATAAGGAGAGGACTTTTGGGACGTAGCGCCGCCGTTTCGAGGCGGGACCTGGGCAGGAGCATTTTTGCCCTCCGGCGAAGCGATTCCGCCAAGGGAACTTCCCTCCCGGAGGGGAAAATCATCGTCATTATCATCACCAATAGCTCTCCCATCTTGGGGAGGGCTATCTTCATCAACATCTTCAACAACACCATCTCCTCTCAAACCCTAGTTCATCCCTTGTGTTCAATCTTTGTACCAGAACTATAGGTTGGTGCTTGTGGGTGACTAGTAGTGTTGATTACATCTTGTAGTTAATTACTATATGGTTTATTTGGTGGAAGATTATATGTTTAGATCCATTATGTCGGTTAATACCCCTCTGATCTTGAGCATGATTATCATTTGCGAGTAGTTACTTTTGTTCTTGAGGTCATGGGAGAAATCATGTTGCAAGTAATCATGTGAACTTGATATGTGTTCGATATTTTAATGATATGTATGTTGTGATTCCCTTAGTGGTGCCATGTGAACGTCGACTACATGACACTTCACCATATTTGGGCCTAAGGGAATGCACCGTGGAGTAGTTATTAGATGACGGGTTGTGAGAGTGACAGAAGCTTAAACCCTGGTTTATGCGGTATTCCGTAAGGGACCGATTGGATCCAAAAGTTTAATGCTATGGTTAGAATTTATTCATAATACTTTTCCCGTAGTTGCGGATGTTTGCGAGGGGGTTAATCATAAGTAGGAGGTTTGTTCAAGTAAGAACAACACCTAAGCACCGGTCCACCCACATACCAAATTATCAAAGTAGCGAACACGAATTAAGCCAACATGATGAAAGTGACTAGATGAAATTCCCGTGTACCCTCAAGAACACTTTGCTTATCATAAGAGACCATTTTGGCTTGTCCTTTGCCTCAAAAGGATTGGGCTACCTTGATGCACTTTTGTTACTACTATTGTTACTTGACCGTTACAAATTATCTTGCTATAAAACTACTCTGCTACTTAGTTAGCACTTGCAGACATTACCTTGCTGAAAACCACTTGTCATTTCCTTCTGCTCCTCGTTAGGTTCGACACTCTTACTTATCGAAAAGTCTACAATTAACCCCATATACTTGTGGGTCAACAAGATACAATGCATTGTGAAGGAATTGGAACTCCTTAAGTGTGTTCTACCTGATAAATTTGTGGTTAGATGCATGATTGCAAAGTTGCCTCCTTCATGGAGGATTTTCGCCACTACTCTAAAACATAAGAAACAGGAGATACCCGTTGAAAATCTGGTTGCATCTCTTGATGTTTAAGAGAAGCTCGGGATAGAAACACTACTGCGAAAGGAGGTGAGGTTCAGCCTATCGCCAATATGGTGCAGAGGTACCAACAAAACAAGAACAAAGGAAAGAACAAGCCTATTTTCAACAAGCCTGCCAAGACTACTACCTTCAAAAAGAAGCTGAACAATGCTGAGCTAGAGTGCTACGCATGTGGAAAGACCGACCACTTTTCCAAGGAAGCCTAGATCATGCAGAACGCGGAGCAAACAGGAGCTCTAAGACTATCAACATGGTGACCGCCAGCAATAATAATGGGTATGGTAATTTACCTATTGTTCTTTCAGTATTTCAATCATCTTCTTGGTGGATTGATTCGGGGTGCTAACGTCCATGTGTGTGCTGACGTCTCTTTGTTCACTTCTTATCAGGTCGCATGGGATTCTCCCGTCCTAATGGGGAATGGCTCGTATGCTTTTGTTCGTGGCATTGACACAGTGGATCTGAAGTTCACTTCAGGGAAAATCGTGCAGCTAAGAAACATGCAGCATGTCCCTACTATGAACAGGAATCTAGTTAGTGACTCCCTTCTATGTCAAGATGGGTTTAAGGTAGTTTTAGAGTCAAAAAAGTAATCGTGTTGAGATATGGACAATTTATAGGCAAAGGCTATGAGTGCGGAGGCGTGTTCGGCTTTGACCTTCCAAATTTTGCAGCAAGTTTGTAAACCAAACTTGTGCTAGTGTTAATGATGATGCAAGTGTTTGGTACTCTCATTTATGTCGCATTGATTTTGGTTTAATGTCTCGGCTATCCAATATGAGTTTAATTCTGAATTTCACCGTTGCCAAATGTTCCAAGTGTCGTAGTTGTGTGTAATCGAAGCAACCTCGAAAGCCTCACACGGCTGCCGAGGAGAGAAACTTGGCACCTCTAGAACTCATAATTCTAATCTATGTGAGATGAATGGTGTATTGACGAAAGGTGGAAAGAGATATATCATGATGTTGATTGATGATGCGACTAAATTTTGCTATGTTTATTTGTTGTAAAACTAAAGATGAAGATTTAGACTATTTTAAAATCTATAAAGCTGAAGTTGAAAATCAACTAGAGAAAAAGATCAAGCATCTTAGGTCGGATCGTGGTGGAGAGTATTTTCCCAAAATATTTGATAAATTTTGTGAGGAACATGATATTATTCACAAGAGGACGCCTCCCTATCCCCCCCAATCAAACGGGGTTGCCGAGAGGAAAAATTGCATGTTGACGGACTTGGTGAATGCCATGTTAGACACTACTGGTTTATCTAAGGCATGGTGGTGGAAGGCATTATTGACTTCGTGTTATGTCCTAAATAGAGTTCCTAGCAAGAACAAAGAGAAAACCCCTTATGAGGAGTGGGTTGGGACAAAACCATCACTTTCTTATTTGCGCACTTGGGGATGTTTGACAAAGGTCAATATTCCTATCCAAAACAAACACAAACTCTGACCAAAGACAGTGGATTGTGTCTTTCTAGGTTATGCTCGACAGAGCATTGCATATAGATTTTTAGTGTTAAATCTGAGGTACCTAATATGCAAGTTGATACTGCAATGGAATCTCAGGATGCAACATTTTTTGATAATATATTCCGTATGAAAGACATGTAAAACATTGCTATATTTTCTTTTGACATAAATTCTGAATCTAGTATGTCTAATGAATATTTCGAGCAATCACCTGAGGAAGTCCTTGAGAAGGATACAATGAAGCTCCTATGAGGAGCAAGAGACAAAGGATTGCAAAATCCTTTGATAACAATTTCATTGTTTACCTTGTGGATGACACTCCCAAGTCTATTGTGGAGGCATGTGCATATTCGAATGTAGATGGTTGGAAAGAAGCTGTCCATGATGAGACTGACTCAATTCTTTCTAACGGGACTTTGGAGCTAACATAGTGACCATACAGTTGTAAACATGTGGGCTATAAGTGGGTGTTCAAAAAGAAGTTAAGGCCTGATGGTACTACTGATAAATACAATGCACAACTTGTGGCCAACGGCTACACTCAGAAAGAAGGCGAGGATTACTTTAATACATATTCACCTATTGCTAGAATAACCATCATTCGGGTGCTACTTTCTCTGGCTACCTCTTATGGTCTTATCATTTATTAAAGGGAAAACTTTGTTTTTGCCACTCTAGTTTTTACCACTTTGCTTATGCCACTCTAGAATTTGACATTTCACTTTTGCCACTCTTAGTTCTTTGACAATACATCACAATTGCCTAGGTTCTGCTTTAATTTGTTTGGAAGGTTTAGGTGTTCTAATAGTACTCTTATTAACTACAGCTGTAGCTTTATCATGTTCCTTAATCCTAACAGGGAAAGGAGGTTTCTCAATATAAGGAGTAGGCACAACTGGATCAACATTATAAATGATTTTTTTCATCTTTATCTATAACAGGTTCCTCAAAAATTTCTTCAATTGGTGGATGGAATTCAAACACTTCTCCTTAGGGAGGTCAACATGAGCAGCAAATGGTTTACAGGAAGTAGCTACTATCTCGGAGTCAAGTCCATAATTTGCACTAAACTTATGAAAAGCATCGGTTTCCATAAAAGATTTAACATAATCGAACTCAAGATTCATAACTAAATCTTTACCTTTGTTGATTTCCCAATCTTCGGAGTTGCATTTAATTCTTTTCATAAGATCCCATTTGAATTCAATAGTTTTCTTCATAAAGGAACTAGTAGAAGAAGTATTGAGCATTGATTGATCATTATGAGAAAGTCGGGCATAAAAGTTTTGTACAATTATCTCTCTTGAGAGCTCATGATTGGGGCATGTGTGCATCATATACTTAAGCCTCCCCAAGCTTGAGCGATACTTTATCCTTCATTTGTGTGTGTGTGTGTGTGTGTGTGTGTGTGTGTGTAATTCCGATCACGATGAACCAAGTGCATAGGATAAAACTTCTGGTGAAATTCCAGCTTTAACTGATTCCAGTCCCATGTTCCAGTATTGTCCAATAGCCTATACCATGACAATGCTTTTCCCCACAAAGATAAAGGGAATACTTTCGTCTTAACTCCATCCACAGATAAACCTGCAAGCTTAAACAATCCACAAATTTCATGTATATAGATCAAGTGCATATCAGGGTGTATTGTTCCATCTCCTACATAAGGATTAGCTAGCAGTTTCTCTAACATACCCGAAGGAATCGCATAATAAATATTTCCAGTGGGTTCATTAGGTTGAGGGGCAACTCTTATTGCTTTCGGTCGAGGTGAAGATACCCAAACAAAACCCTCAAAGGATTATTTTCCATAGTAACGAGTGACAGTAAATTTCAGCATGTAATAAAGATGTTTCCTTACCAAAGGCGCTTCACTCCCCAACAACAGCGTAAAAAAAGAGTCTTGATGACCTATACGTATGATAACTCGTAGTCCTTCCGATAAGTAGGAGTGTTTAACCCAACGAGGAGCAGAAGGAAATGACAAGCGGTTTTCGGCCAGATATTCTCTACAAGTACTAAAAGTAGCCGTAACAGATAGTTTTGTAGCAAGGTAATTTGTAACAAGTAATAAGTAGCAATAGTAACGAAGGTGCAGCAAGGTGTCCCAATCCTTTTTATAGCAATGGACAAGCCGGAAAGTTCTCTTATAGTAAGCAAAGTGTTCTTAGTAAGCAAAGTGTTCTCGAGGACACATGGGAATTCTCATCTAGTCACGTTCAACATATTTAGTTGATTCGCGCAAGCATCCCCAACCACGAAAGAAGAATTAAGACAACTCTAACCATAGCATGAAACATATGGATCCAAATAAGCCCTTACAAAATAATGCATAAACTAGGGTTTAAGCTTCCGTCACTCTCGCAACCCATCATCTAATTATTACTCCATAATGTCTTCCCTTAGGCCCAAGTACGGTGAAGTGTCATGTAGTCGACGTTCACATGACACCACTAAAGGAAGAGCAACATGCATATCATCAAAATATCTAACGAATACCAACTTCACATGATTACTTATAACAAGACTTCTCCCATGTCCTCAAGAACAAAAGTAACTACTCACAAATCATATTCATGTTCAAGATAAGAGGGGTATTGAATATGCTTAAGGATCTGAACATATAGTCTTCCAGCAAATAAACCAAGTAGCATCAACTACAAGATGTAATCAACACTACTAGCAACACACAAGTACCAATGTGAGGTTTTGGGAGAGATGGTGTTGGTGAAGATGTTGATGAAGATTGGTCCTCCCATGATGATATGATCGTTGGTGATGTCGATGGCTTCAATTTCCCCTCCCAGAGGGAAGTATCCCCGGCAGAATTGCTTCGTTGGAGAGCAAAAGTGCTCCTGCCTAGGTTCCGCCTAGATACGACGGCGCTTTGTCCCGAAAGTCTTCTTCTGATTTTTTTCTAGGGCAAATAGCATAATATAGGAGAAGATGGCTCCCAGAGGCCTATTGGTGGAGCCACGAGCTCACTAGGCGCGCCCCAGGGGGCGCACTCCCTGAGCTCATGACTCACTGGTGGCCCCCCTCCTAGTATTTCTTCCGTTAGTAATTTTTATATATTCCAAAATAATTCTTTGTAAATTTTCAGGTCATTTGGAGCTGTGGAGAATATCTAACTTTGTTGTAGCTTTTTCAGGTCTAGAATTCCAGCTGACGGCAATCTCCCTCTTCATGTGAAACTTGAAAAATAAGAGAGAGAAGGCATTAGAATCACATTATAGAGTGAAATGATGACCTCAAACATAACAAATAACAATAGAAAAACATGATACAAAATGGACATATCATGGCTATTTTGTGGAGGTGAGGTGTTTCATACGCAGGAGAACAAGAGAAAGTCCTCCCACGGGTTTGGATGGACCTGCGAAGTATGTGCCAAGTCTCAATGTGAGAGTGGGCAATGCACAATACCTTAGAGGCTAGCAAATAAATGATGAATCGAAGTGCAAAAGGCTTCGAAGTTGCTTTAGTCATAAAGAACTCAAACATTACACAAGAGTATCACAGTGTCATGTTGCATAGAACTCAAAAGCTAAGTACCCAGAGGGGATTGTTTGCCAGAGATAAACTCCGTTACGCATCCCGGATCAACCAAAGATGTTGGGTTCATCAGCAAAAAGCCTATATAGTCATTCAGTCGCTAATCAAATCACTACTAGAGTCCCAGCTTATGTGATTAGGTGAAAGAAAGGCAAAGTTCAAATGACTTATTTATTGGGTTATTGATAAAAGAACATGGAAATATAGGCTTATGGTAAGTAAAACAAATGCAAATAAAGCGTATTAGAATAGCAGAATACACTTATGCACACAAAAATATGAACAAGAGCATTGCACAAGACACTACACATGAAAAATTAACCTCCCCATGCTTAGAACTTTGCATACTAAATTATGGAAAACTACAACAGTAAAAAAGAAAGTGTAGTTATTTTAAGAGAGCGTGAGAAGTGGCTACTTCCCCAAGCTTACATCCAAGCAAGGGTTATAAACTTTTACCGTTGAGGCGCATATGACCTCTCTTTTAGTAGATGTGGACCTTGCTTTATGTGATCTCCTCGTCATGGTTCGGTGGCTGCCCTCCAATAGAACCTACTAAAAACGAACTAAAAAGAAAACAAAATATTTTGTGCTCTTGTGTTTTTTCAAAAACAAATTGTAGCACAAAGGATTAGAAACACAAGTGATAAAACATAAGCCCCACAATGATCGGTTCATCAACCTAAGCACCTCGCTTAAGTCAACAAATTAATTCTAAGAGAGATATGCTCCTATATTTGTATGAAGTGCGTGTGAGACAAGATATAAAACACAAGTGTGCAGCTCCTACGCGCCTAATTAAAAAGGGAGAACCTCAATTAAGGTGAGAAACTCAACACAAACAACTTTTATTTGAGCGAGGTTCATATTAGAAAGCTTTACCGGGCACTTACTGAAGTCCATCATGCTAAAGCAACCAAGTGGCTTGTGTGGGTCTTTTATACAATCGGCACCATACCGTACACATCACCATGTAAGGTCCAAGCTCCTTCAAAAATAACACACAAAAATATAAGCATCAATTTGGTATATGAATGGAGTTTGTATACCCAACCGACAAAAAGAAAAAAAAGGAAACCATAGTTGCTACAAACAAATTATTGGCTACAGAGTTTTAGAGGTAATTAACACTAATTATAAAAGCAAATGATTGGTTAGAAAACACCCCATCAACCTCAGACGTCGAAAAAGAATCAATTGGAGGTACTTTTTGCCCTCATACGAGCGCACATACGTCTGGGTGCGTTTGTATCAAACACCGTCGTGCGCTCTGGTTGTTAACACCTAGTAATAACCCTCTGGTATGAGCCCATGTATGAGCGCTCGTGCTCGCACGGAACACCATCTTCTACTCTCAAAATTTCTTCCTCGGGGTGGACATGGCATACGAGCGTACGTACAAGCGCTCACGCTCGCATGGTACGCTGTCGTTTGCTCCGTGGAGATGCTCCTTTGTGGCCGCTAGTTGGTACGACTGCACGTATGAGCACGGTTACTCGTACAGTAGGTCATCATTTACTTTGGAGTCTCTGTTTTTCGCAGCCACGAGCTCATACGAGCTCGTGTGCGACCATGACAGGCGTATGCTATGGCGTCTTTTCTTCTGGAGTTGTAGAACTGCACGAAAATTCTTGTGCTTCCTCCTCACTTTAGGCACATACCATATTTGTAATAAAAATAGGAGAAGATATGCAACAAGCTATGGGCTACCGACATGCTAATTTTTTTTCACCAATGAAAACTATCGCGAAACCACTCAAATAGAAACTACTCAAAACAAAAATAAAAGTGCCAAGACAAACATGAATGCATCTAAACTCAAGACACAAAGCTGAGAAAGACACGTACAAACTTCTGGGTTACCTCCCAGGCAGCGATTTCTTTATAGCCATATAACTAGGCTTCTATGCTCCGTAAGGTCATCCACCCGGATCCCAAGGGATATCAACCCCGAGTTTGAGACCTACCTCCGGTCGGGGTTGAGAGCACCTCATAGCAGAGCTCGGTCAAAGGTGCACTCACTTATGGTGCATCAGCATCATATATGTAAATTCATACTTGCTCTTGGGTGAGTACCAATGCACCAAGCTAAGTGGAGATGCTTGAAATATTAGTGGTTGCAACTTCACAGATCATAATTGTCACCATTTTCATCAAGCAACACATTATGAAAAGGATCGATATGGTCGATGGGGTGAATAAGAGACTACAAATTTTAATCTTTCTAGTCAATTTTAAGGTTTAGCAGATAAATAGGGTTCACTAGATATAAAACTAGGTGAACACAACCTATCTAACAAGCAAGCTTAAAACTAAATATGCTAGGTAATAGACTAATTAGCAAGTCAACAAGCATACAAAGCAAAGTAAAGTGCGGGAAAGGATTAACCACAAGTGAGACGAGGACGCGGATTTTATCCCGAAGTTCACTCTTCCTTGGGGAAGAGCTACTCTCTGTTTAGAGCGGTGCCGGAGCCAAAGCTTGCAGAACGCCACCGAAGGCTCACCGTAGTCTCTTTCGAGTCACCCCCAATGGATGAGCCTCAAACCACTCGGGGTTGGTCTTGAGGGCGTACGCCACACCTTTACAAACTTCTCTGGAGTGCAAGCAAGGAAGTTTTTGGAGGAACCTCTAACCTCCTAGGAGCCCAAGCTCCAAGAGTAACAAGTCAATGGTGGATGAATATTGCGGGGAACACGATTTGGTTTGGTCAAAGTTGACCAAGAGAGCCAAGTCTTCCGCAAAGTGATGACCCACAAGTATAGGGGATCAATCGTAATCCTTTCAATAAGTAAGAGTGTCAAACCCAACAAGGAGCAGAAGGAAATGCTAAGCGGTTTTCCGCAAGGTATTCTATGCAAATACTGAAAATAGCAGTAACCTATAGTTTGGTAGCAAGATAATTCGTAACAAGTAACAAGTAGCAATGGTAACAATGGCGCAACAAGGTGGCCCAATACTTTATATAGCAAAGGACAAGCTAGAACATTCTATTATATAAAGCAAGCGTTCTCGAGGACACATGGGAATTACCATCTAGTCACTTTCATCATGTTTAGTTGATTCGCGTTTGCTACTTTGATCGGTGCTTGGGTGATGTTCTTACTTTAACAAAAATCCCACTTATGATTACCCCCTCTCGCAAGCATCCACAGCTAAACAAGAAGAATTAAGATAAATCTAACCATAGCATTAAACATATGGATCCAAATCAGCCACTTACGAAATAACGCATAAACTAGGGTTTAAGCTTCTGTCACTCTAGCAACCCATCATCTACTTATTACTCCATAATGCCTTCCCTTAGAACCAAGTATGGTGAAGTGTCATATAGTCGATGTTCACATGACACCACTAAAGGAAGCAACAACATACATATTATCAAAATATCGAAGGAATACCAAATTTACATGATTACTTATGACAAGACTTCTCCCATGTCCTCAAGAACAAAAGTAACTACTCACAAATCATATTCATGTTCAAGATCAGAGGAGTATTGGATATCATTAAGGATCTGAACATATAATCTTCCACCAAATAAACCAACTAGCATCAATACAAGATGTAACCAACACTACTAGCAACCCGCAGGTATCAATCCGAGGTTTGATACAAAGATTCAATACAAGAGATGAATAAGGGTTTGAGATGAGATGGTGCTGAAAATATTGATGAGGATTGGTCCTCCCCCGATGAGAGGATCATTGGTGATGTCGATGGCTTAGATTTTCCCCTCCCAGAGGGAAGTATCCTCGGCGGAATCGCTCCACCAGAGGGTAAAAGTGCTCCTGCCCAAATTCCGCCTCATGACGGCGGCGCTTCATCTTGAAAGTCCTCTCTATAATTTTTTAGGGCAAATGACTTCATATAGCAAAAGGAGAGGGGTAGAGGCCAGCTGTGGGCCCCATAAGGCATCAGGGGGCGCCCAGGGGTGGTCGCACCCTGTTGCCTTGTGGGCAACTGGTGTCCCCCCTCTAGTAGTTCTTTGTTCAAGTATTTTTCATATATTCAATAAAAAATCTTCGTGAAGTTTTAGGTCATTTGGAGTCCCGTAGAATAGGTATCTCTATTGTAGCTTTTTAGGTCCAGAATTCAAACTACTGGTATCTCCTTCTCCGTGTAAATCTTGCAAATTAAGAGAGAAAAGGCATTAGGATTACATCATAAAGTGAAATAATGAGTAAAGACATTTATAAGTAGGAAAACATGATGCAAAATGGATGCATCACATAGTTTTTTGCCGGGCATGAGGTGTCAACATCTTCCTCAATAGTCGCTTCAACCACCTCTTCATCCCTTGAGGGTTGAGCAACTACTTTCTTGGCCTTTGATACGTCTCCAACGTATCTATAATTTTTGATTGTTCCATGCTATTATATTACCCGTTTTGGATGTTTATGGGCTTTATTTTACACTTTTATATCATTTTTGGGACTAACCTACTAACCGACCTACTTCTTCCTCCTATATATACCCATGTACCCCGAAAACATTAGAAGCGACCACGAAAAGCTATTTCCACCGTCGTAACCTTATGTATCCCGAGATCCCATCTTGGAGCCTTCGCCGGCACTCCGCCGGAGAGGGAATCGATCACGAAGGGCCTCTACATCATCTCCAAGGCCCTTCTAATAAGTTGTGAGTAGTTTACCACAGACCTTCGGGTCCATAGTTATTAGCTAGATGGCTTCTTCTCTCTCTTTGAATCTCAATACAATGTTCTCCTTGATCTTCTTGGAGATCTATTCGATGTAACTCTTTTTGCGGTGTGTTTGTCGAGATCTGATGAATTGTGGGTTTATGATCAAGTTTATCTATGAGAAATATTTGAATCTCCTTTGAATTCTTTTATGTGTAATTAAGTTTGCAAGTCTCTTTGAATTATCAGTTTGGTTTGGCCTACTAGATTGATCTTTCTTGCAATGGGAGAAGTGCTTAGCTTTGGGTTCAATCTTGTGGTGTCCTTTCCCAGTGACAGCAGGGGCAGCAAGGCACGTATTGTATTGTTGCCATCGAGGATAAAAAGATGGGGTCTATATCATATTGCATGAGTTTATCCCTCTACATCATGTCATCTTTCTTAATGCGTTACTCTGTTCTTTACGAACTTAATACTCTAGATGCATGCTGGATAGCGGTCGATGTGTGGAGTAATAGTAGTAGATGCAGGCAAGAGTCGGTCTACTTGTCACGGACATGATGCCTATATACATGATCATGCCTTGTTAATCTCATAATTATTCGCTTTTCTATCAATTGCTCGACAGTAATTTGTTCACCCACCGTAATACTTATGCTATCTTGAGAGAAGCCACTAGTGAAACCTATGTCCCTCAGGTCTATCTTTTATCATATAAGCTTTTAATCTACTTTTATTTGCATCTTTACTTTTCCTATCTATATTATAAAGTTCCAAAAATATATTTATCTTATCATATTATCTCTATCAGATTCACTTTCGCAAGTGGCCTTGAAGGGATTGACAACCCCTTTATTGCGTTGGTTGCGAGTTCTTGTTTGTTTGTGTAGGTGCGTGTGACTTTTGAGGAGTCTCCTACTGGATTGATACCTTGGTTCTCAAAAACTGAGGGAAATACTTATGCTACTATTGCTGCATCACCCTTTCCTCTTCAAGAAAAACCAACGCAAGCTCAAGACGTAGCAAGAAGGATTTCTGGCGCCATTGCTGGGGAGGTCTTCGCTCAAGTCAAGACATACCAAGTACCCATCACAAACTCATCTCCCTCGCATTTACATTATTTGTCATTTGCCTCTCGTTTTCCTCTCCCCCACTTCACCCTTGCCGTTTTATTCGCACTCTCTTTCCCAATCTCCTCTCTCTTTAACTTGCCTTTTTGTTTGCTTGTGTGTTGGATTGCTTGTTGCGATGGCGCAAGATAATACCAAATTGTGTAATTTCTCCAATACCAATAATAATGATTTCCTTAGTACTCCGATTGTTCCGCTTAATGATGTTGAGTCTTGTGAAATCAATGCTGCTTTGCTGAATCTTGTTATGAAAGATCAATTCTCCGGCCTTCCTAGTGAAGATGCCACTACC
The DNA here is from genome assembly GCF_002162155.2 of Triticum dicoccoides. Lineage (NCBI taxonomy): Eukaryota > Viridiplantae > Streptophyta > Magnoliopsida > Poales > Poaceae > Triticum > Triticum dicoccoides. Next base: position 416,396,022 of record NC_041389.1, on the reverse strand, counting down.
CATCTAAACAACTTTGTTGATTTGTGTGAGATGCAAAAGAAGAAAGACACGGATAATGATATTGTTAAATTGAAGTTATTTCCGTTTTCACTTAGAGTTCGTGCTAAAGTTTGGTTTTCGTCTTTGCCTAAGAATGGTATTGATTCATGGAATAAGTGCAAAGATGCTTTTATCTCTAAGTATTTTCCTCCCGCTAAGATCATCACTCTTAGGAATGATATTATGAATTTTAAACAACTTGATCATGAGCATGTTGCCCAATCTTGGGAAAGAATAAAATTGATGATTCGCAATTGCCCTACTCATGGTTTGAATTTTGCCTCTAGAAATCTTTTAGATTCGGCCGCGGGAGGCACGTTTATGGAAATCACCTTAGGAGAAGCTACTAAACTCCTTGATAACATTATGGCTAATTATTTTCAATGGCACACCGAAAGATCTACTAGTAAAAAAGTGCATGCGATAGAAGAAATTAATGTTTTGAGTGGAAAGATGGATGAACATATGAAATTGTTTGCTACTAAGAGTGCTTCTATTGATCCCAATGATATGCCTTTATCTACTTTGTTTGAGAATAATAATGAATCTATGGATGTGAATTTTGTTGGTAGGAATAATTTTGGTAATAATGCTTATAGAGGAAACTTTAATCCTAAACCGTTCCCTAGTAATTCCTCTAATAATTATGGAAATTCCTACAATAATTCTTATGGTAATTTTAATAAGATGCCCTCTGATTTTGAGAATAGCGTTAAAGAATTTATGATCTCTCAAAAGAATTTTAATGTTTTGCTTGAAGAAAAATTGCTTAAAGTTGATGATTTGGCTAGGAACATTGATAGACTTTCGCTCGATGTTGATTCTTTGAAACTTAGATCTACTACTCCTAAGCATGATATCAATGAGTCTCTCAAAGCTATGAGAATTTCCATTGATGAGTGCAAAGAAAGAACCGCTAGATTGTGTGCTAAGAAAGATTGCTTTGTAAAAGCATGTTCTTCTAATTTCCATGAAAATAATGATGAAGATCTAAAAGTTATTGATGTGTCCCCTATTAAATCTTTGTTTTGCAATATGAATCTTAATAATGATGGGACTGGAGATGAGTCAACTTTAGTTAAAAGGCGTCCCAATGATTCAGAGTTTTTAGATCTTGATGCTAAATTTGGTAAAAGTGGGATTGGAGAGGTCAAGACTTTAAGTAGCATTGAACCCACTATCTTGGATTTTAAGGAATTTAATTATGATAATTGTTCTTTAGAAGATTGTATTTCCTTGTTGCAATCCGTTGTGAATTCTCCTCATGCTTATAGTCAAAACAAAGCTTTTACCAAACATATTGTTGATGCTTTGATGCAATCTTATGATGAAAAACTTAATTTGGAAGTTTCTATACCTAGAAAACTTTATGATGAGTGGGAACCTACTATAAAGATTAAAATTAAAGATCATGAGTGTTATGCTTTGTGTGACTTGGGTGCTAGTGTTTCCACGATTCCGAAAACTTTATGTGATATTCTAGGTTTCCATGATCTTGATGATTGCTCTTTAAATTTGCACCTTGCGGATTCCACCATTAAAAAGCAAATGGGAAGGATCAATGATGTTATTGTTGTTGCAAATAGGAATTTGGTGCCCCTAGATTTTATCGTACTTGATATAGATTGCAATCTTTCTTGTCCTATTATTCTTGGTAGACCTTTCCTTAGAACGATTGGTGCGATTATTGATATGAAGGAAGGGAATATTAGATTTGAATTTCCATTAAGGAAAGGCATGGAGCACTTTCTAAGAAAGAAAGTTAAATTACCTTATGAATCTATCATGCGAGCTACTTATGAATTGAGTGCCAAAGATAGCACTACTTAGATCTATCCTCGCTTTTATGCCTAGCTAGGGGCGTTAAACGATAGCGCTAGTTGGGAGGCAACCCAATTTTATTTTAGTTTTTTAGTTTTTGCTTCTGTTTAGTAATAAATTTTGCATCTACCTTCTGTTAGATGTGTTTTTATGTTTTAATTAGTGTTTGTGCCAAGTAGAACCTATAGGATAACCTATGGTGATAGTTAATTTGATTCTGCTGAAAAACAAAAACTTTGCGCGTACGAAAATACTTTTAGTAATTCACAGAAACGTGCTTTTGCGTTGATTATTTTTGCTGTAGATCAATAGACAAATTGCCCAGGACTTCCTATTTTGGTAGGATTTTTAGAGTTCCAGAAGTATTCGAGAGTTACAAATTGCTACAGACTGTTCTGTTTTTGACAGATTCTACCTTTCGTGTGTTGTTTGCTTATTTTGGTGCATCTATGGCTAGTATGTAAGGGTATGAACCATAGAGAAGTTGGAATACAGTAGGTTTAACACCAATATAAATAAAGAATTATTTCATTACAGTACCTTATGTGGTGGTTTTTCTTTCTTTCACTAACGGAGCTTATGAGATTTCCTGTTGAGTTTTGTGTTGTGAAGTTATATCTTTTAGAGCATGGTGGTAGCTTAATTTTGTAGAAATTGTTGATCTCTCATGCTTCACTTATATTATTTTTGAGAGTCTCTTATAATAGCATGGTATTTGCTATGGTTATAAAATTGGTCCTAGAATGATGGTCATCCAAGTTGGGTATAAGAAAAACTATCATAGGAAGTGAATTGGATGCTATGATCAATTTGATACTTGGTAATTGTTTTGAGATATGGAGGTAGTGATATTAGAGTCGTGCTAGTTGGGTGATTATGAATTTAAAGAATGCTTGTGTTGAAGTTAGCAAGTCCCGTAGCATGCACGTATGGTGAAAGTTGTGTAACAAATTTGAAACATGAGGTGTTCTTAGATTGTGCATCCTTATGAGTGGCGGTCGGGGACGAGCGATGGTCTTTTCCTACCAATCTATCCCCCTAGGAGCATGTGTGTAGTGCTTGGTTTTTGATTACTTGTAGATTTTTGCAATAGGTATATGAGTTCTTTATGACTAATGTTGAGTCCATGGATTATACGCACTCTCACCCTTCCATCATTGCTAGCCTCTTCGGTACCGTGCATTGCCCTTTCTCACATTGAGAGTTGGTGCAAACTTTGCCGGTGCATCCAAACCCCGTGATATGATACGCTCTATCACACATAAACCTCCTTATATCTTCCTCAAAACATCCACCATACCTACCTATTATGGCATTTCCATAGCCATTCCGAGATATATTGCCATGCAACTTTTCCACCATTCCATTCATCATCATGACACACATCATCATTGTCATATTGCCTTGCATGATCATGTAGTTGACATCGTATTTGTGGCAAACCCCGTGACAAAAAAGGAGAAAGTCTCAAAATAACACTCTTGATTCATTGCCCATCCCGGTACACGGCCGGAGGCATTCATATAGAGTCATATCTTGTTTTAGTTTTGGGTTGTAATTTATGAGTTGTAAATAAATAGAAGTGCGATGATCATCATTATTAGAGCATTGTCCCCAAACAAAAAAAGGAAAGGCCAAAGAAAAAAGAAAAAGAAAAAAAAAGAAAGGCCAAAGAAAAAAAGGAAAAGAAAAAAAAGAAAAAAAGGGGGCAATGTTACTGTCCTTTTCCACACTTGTGCTTCAAAGTAGCACCATGTTCTTCATATAGAAAGTCTTTTATGTTGTCACTTTCATATACTAGTGGGAATTTTTCATTATAGAATTTGGCTTGTATATTCCTACGATGGGCTTCCTCAAAATGCCCTAGGTCTTCATGAGGAAGCAAGTTGGATGCACACCCACTAGTTTCTTTTGTTAAGCTTTCATACATTTATAGCTCTAGTGCATCCGTTGCATGGCAATCCCTACTCCTCATGTTGACATCAATTGATGGGCATCTCCATAGCCCATTGGTTATCCTCGTCAATATGAGACTTTCTCCCTTTTTGTCTTCTCCACACAACCTCCATCATCATATTCTATTCCACCCATAGTGATATATCCATGGCTCACGCTCATGTATTGCGTGAAAGTTGAAAAAGTTTGAGATTATTTAAGTACGAAACAATTGCTTGGCTTGTCATCGGGGGTGTACAAGATGGGAGCATTTTTGTGTGATGAAAATGAAGCATGACATAACTATATGATTTTGTAGGGATGAACTTTATTTAGCCATGTTATTTTGAGAAGACATGATTGCTTTGATTAGTATGCTTGAAGTATTACTATTTCTTATATCAATATGAACTTTTATTTTGAATCATTTGGATCTAAACATTCATGCCATAATAAAGAATATTACATTGAGAATTATGCTAGGTAGCATTCCACATCAAAAATTCTGTTTTTATCATTTACCTACTCGAGGACGAGCAGGAATTAAGCTTGGGGATGCTTCATACGTCTCCAACATATCTATAATTTTTGATTGTTCCATGCTATTATATTACCTGTTTGGGATGTTTACGGGCTTTACTTTACACTTTTATATCATTTTTGGGACTAACCTACTAACCGGAGGCCCAGCCCGAATTGCTGTTTTTTTGCCTATTTCAGTGTTTCGAAGAAAAGGAATATCAAACAGAGTCCAAACGGAATGAAACCTTCGGGAGCGATTTTTTTGGAACAAACGTGATCCATAGTTTTTAGAGCGTCCTCCGACCTACTTCTTCCTCCTATATATACCCATGTACCCCGAAAACATCAGAAGCGACCACGAAAAACTATTTCCACCGCCGTAACCTTCTGTATCCGCGAGATCCCATCTTGGAGCCTTTGCCGGCGCTCCGCCGGAGGGGGAATCGATCATGGAGGGCCTCTACATCATCTCCAAGGCCCTTCCGATGAGTTGTGAGTAGTTTACCACAGACCTTCGGGTCCATAGTTATTAGCTAGATGGCTTCTTCTCTCTCTTTTGAATCTCAATACAATGTTCTCCTTGATCTTCTTGGAGATCTATTCGATGTAACTCTTTTTGTGGTGTGTTTGTCGAGATTCGATGAATTGTGGGTTTATGATCAAGTTTATCTATGAGAAATATTTGAATCTCCTCTGAATTCTTTTATGTGTGATTAAGTTATCTTTGAAAGTCTCTTCGAATTATCAGTTTGGTTTGGCCTACTAGATTGATCTTTCTTGCAATGGGAGAAGTGCTTAGCTTTGGGTTCAATCTTGCGGTGTCCTTTCCCAGTGACAGCAGGGGCAGCAAGGCACGTATTGTATTGTTGCCATCAAGGATAAAAAGATGGGGTTTATATCATATTGCATGAGTTTATCCCTCTACATCATGTCATCTTTCTTAATGCGTTACTCTGTTCTGTATGAACTTAATACTCTAGATGCATGCTGGATAGCGGTCGATGTGTGGAGTAATAGTAGTAGATGCAGGCAGGAGTCGGTCTACTTGTCACGGACGTGATGCCTATATACATGATCATGCCTAGATAATCTCATAATTATTCGCTTTTCTATCAATTGCTCGACAGTAATTTGTTCACCCACCGTAATACTTATGCTATCTTGAGAGAAGCCACTAGTGAAACCTATGGCCCCAGGGTCTATCTTTTATCGTATAAACTTTCAATCTACTTTTATTTTCATCTTTACTTTTCCTATCTATATTATAAAATACCAAAAATATATTTATCTTATCATATTATCTCTATCAGATCTCACTTTTGCAAGTGGCCTTGAAGGGATTGACAACCCCTTTATTGCGTTGGTTGCGAGTTCTTGTTTGTTTGTGTAGGTGCGTGGGACTTTTGAGGAGCCTCCTACTGGATTGATACCTTGGTTCTCAAAAACTGAGGGAAATACTTACGCTAATATTGCTGCGTCACCCTCTCCTCTTCAAGGAAAACCAACGCAAGCTCAAGACGTAGCAGCCTTCAAAGCAAGATTTGTGTTCTTGTTTGCTTGAGCATTGCCATAGGTCTTCTTGGACTTGATCTCCAAAAGAACATTAGTGGAGAAAGTGGATACAACTTGTGCCGCGGTCAACTTGCGATAGTCCGAGCATTGATGTATCATCATCACCATGGTGTGTTCCCTGAGAACCATAGCATCAATGAACTTGTACTAATGAAATCATCATTTTCCCAAGTGCGTCCAAAGGTCCTCAAGTTGAGAATAAGAGACCTCAATCTCCAATATACCTCTTCCGCGGTTTCACCCTCATTCCACACAAATAGATTGACTTCTTGCTTGAGCAAAGCCAATCGAGATCTTCGTATTGCTTCATCACCTTCGAGGGCCTCCTCAAGGCAATCCCAAATTTCCTTGGCGACACCTCTGCAAGTTCTACCCATGACCCTCACGTGTATGAATGAAATGGGATTGTACACGCCTTGGAAACTCTCAATGCGTTCGCCTGAAGAGCACGTGAGAGCTTCCGCCCACGCCCAAGTGGAAGCCCCATGCTCTGTGCTGGTGGAACAGTCGAGCAGCGATCATAACCACACCCTGATGGAACGCCCATGCTCTACGCTGGCGGAACAATCAATTGAGGGCGCACCACGAGCTGCACCAACCTCAAGCTGACCCGTGCCGGACACAGCAGCCCCTCTTTTTCTCTTTCGAATGTGTAACTGAGGGGACCCCACGGGCTACACCAACCTCAAGTTGACCCATGCCGGACACAACAACTGCATCTCTTTTTGCTAGTGTAATGGAGTTTGTTATCTTTCTTCAGTAAAGCTTTGGTTTCCATACATGGTGTGTTTCGTTGTATCTTGCCTCGCGAGCCGCGCACACTTGCGACCTCCCACATGAACATCACGCGAGCGGGGGTTAGACACGGTGTCTGTGCCCGGGTCAATCCCAACAGAGCTGAAAAACCCAAGCAACCGGGCTCTGGCTTGCGGGCCTGCTCCTGTGCACGCCACCCCACCAAGGTCCTTGGTGTCTTATCTCCTCGCGTAATGCTCATGAGTGAGCAGATGAGCGTGCGCTACTCCCATGAGGTGGAACCTTTTGTATGCAGTTACCTCAGGAGCAGATCACCCGAGAGACCTCATGAGGGGGCGAAGGGCAAGACGCCCCTTGAGCCTTGATACGTCTCCAACGTATCTATAATTTATGAAGTATTCATGTTGGTATATTATCATTCTTGGATGTTTTAAAATCATTTTATAGCAACTTTATATCACTTTTTGGGACTAACCTATTGACATAGTACCCAGTGCCAGTTGCTGTTTTTTTGCTTGTTTTTTACATCGCAGAAAATCAATACCAAACGGAGTCGAAACACAACGAAATTTTTTGGAGATTTTTTTGGACCAGACGACACCCAGTGGGCCAAAGAAGTACCAGAGGGGAGCTCCGAGGGGAGCACAACCCACCAGGGCGCGCTTGGGGGCCCAGATGCGCACAGGTGGGTTGTGCCCACCTCGGTGGCCTCCCACACCGCCTCTTCACCCTATAAATTGCCAAATATTCCTAAAACCCCCAAAGATAATCCTAGATTGACAGTTCCGCCGGCACAAGCTTTGTATCCACGAAAAACCAATCTAGACCCTGTTCCGGCACCCCGCCGAAGGGGAAATCATCACCGGAGGCCATCTTCATCATCCCGGTGGCCACCATGATGAGGAGGGAGTAGTCCACCCTCGGGACTGAGGGTTTGTACCCATAAAAATGTGCTTAATATCTCTCTCTCTCATGTTCTTGAGATGGCACGATCTTGATGTATCGCGGGCTTTGTTAATTAGTTGGTTCCCCTCACTATCTTGTTGTGATGAATTGAGTTTTCCCTTTGAGATTTTGTTATTATCAGATTGAATACTTTTATGGATTTGAGAACACTTGATGTATGTCTTGCTATGAATACCCGTGGTGACAATGGGGTATCATATTGATTCACTTGATATGTGTTTTGGTACTCAACTCACGGATTCCCGAGGTGACATTGGGGTAATCTATGCATAGGGGTTGATGCACGTTTTTGTCCTTATTTCTCTGGTAGAAATCTTGGGGCACTCTTTAAGGTTCTTTGTGTTGGATCAAGTATTATGAATATGAAATTGTTTGATGTATATCATATAATTAACTCATGGATACTTGTGGTGACATTGGAGTATCTAGATGACATTAGAGTTGGTTGATGCGTATCGTATGGTGTTATTTTAGTACAAACTCTTGGATAGATCGAACAGAAAGAATAACTTTGTGTTATTTTAGTATGAACTCTTGAATAGATCGAATGAAAAGAATAACTTTGTGTTATTTTAGTACGAACTCTTGAATGGATTGAACGGAAAGAATAACTTTAAGGTGGTTTCGTACCCTACAAACAATTTCTTCTTATGTTCTCCGCTAGATAAGAACTTTGGAGTGATTATTCATCACACGTTGAGGGATGGTTATATGATCCAATTAGATTAGCATTGTTGAGAGATTGCACTAGCGAAAGTACGGACCCTAGGCCTTGTTTTCAAGCATTGCAATACCGTTTGTGCTCACTTTTATCAACTGCTAACTTGCTGTTTTTATTTATTCTGATTATAAAAATATATTTCTACCATCCATATTACACTTTTATCACCATCTCTTCGCTAAACTAGTGCACCTATACAATTTGCCATTGTATTGGGTGTGTTGGGCACACAAGAGATTTCTTGTATTTGGTTGTAGGGTTGTTTGAGAGAGGCCATCTTCATCCTACGCCTCCCACAGATTGATAAACCTTAGGTCATCCACTTAAGGGAAATTTGATACTATCCTACAAAACTCTGTGCTGGGAGGCCCAACACGAGTCTACAAGAATAAAGTTGCGTAGTAGACATCAAGCTCTTTTTTGGCACCATTGCCAAGGAGGTGAGTGCTTGAAGGTATATCTTTAGATCTTGCAATTGAATCGTTTAGTTTCTTGTTTTATCACTAGTTTGGTTCATAAAAGAAAACTACAAAAAAATGGAATTGAGGTTGCATCATATTATTCATGTTTATAAAGTCTTTCATGAAAATGATGGAAAGGAAAATTGTGCTCAATTGATAGAAGAAGAATTCAACAAAATGTTTGGCATAAATTCCTTGGATGATGAGCATGATTACAATGTTGATAGTATGAATTCTTTGAATATCAGTGATGCTAATGATATGCAAAATCATAAGCTTTGGGATGCTATGTTTGATGAAGATGATATTTTTAGTCCCCCAAGTTTTGATGATAAATTTTATTATGATGAAAGCATGCCTCCTATTTATGATGATTATATTGATGAAAGTGGATTTTGAGAGGTCATGGCTTTATTTAATGATGATTCCACTATTTTGGAAGAGGTTCCAGTTGACTATGACAACAGAGTTCCTATCTACGATGATTATGGTGATGACGTATATGTTATAGAGAATAATTATATGCATGAAAGTTGTCATCATGATTTTAATTTTCAATCCCGTGATAGTTATTTTGTTGAGTTTGCTCCCACTACTATTGAAGAGAGTACATTTGCTTATGTGGGGAGTAACAAAATTTCTATGCTTATGCATCATGAAAAGAATGCTTTATGTGATGGCTATATTGTTGAATTCAGTCATGGTTCTACTGAAAATTATTATGAGAAAGGAACATATGTGAAAGCACAAGTGCTCCCTGGGTGATTTTGGTAATTAGTGTCAACATATCTCTTGTTGGACTAATACTTCTACTTAGTATATTTCAGATAAGTTCAACATTGGAGTGGCATGGACAAGAGGATGTGGAACCCCTTCAAGATGCTAAGGACAAACATTGGCGACAGCTCAAGACTCTACATTTTCATTTCAGTGATCCAAGATCACATTGAGTCCATAGGAAAGCCAATACTATTAAAAGGGGACGAGGTTTTGCTTAATGGCTTGCTTGCTCAAAGTGCTTAGTGATATGCTCCAAACCCCTCAACCACTTTATCATATCCACATATGTCCTAATACTAAATGTCAAACTCGGCCCCACCGATTTGATCTATCCGGCACCACCGAGTTCATTTGACATAGCCACTGCCAAACCCTAATTAGTTCGGTCTCACCGATGGGATCTCGGTCTCACCAGGCCCGAGCCCATGGGGGTGCAACCTGTGCGCCCGCACAGGGCCCATAGTTTTGAGGGGCCCCAAATTTTTTTGCATGCAGTACAACTACTAGGCTCAGCCCAATTGGGTGAAACACTCCTTCATAGATGGGCCTCTGCTCTCTGGGCCGCTGTGCGCCTGGTGATGAAGCCATGTACCTAGGGTAGGGTCATGGACCTATCCAAGGTACCCTCCCCAAGGACATCTCTAGAAGAAACTACATTTCAGTCGACCTGGAAGGATTTCACTCGACGTACTCGAAGACACTCGACCATGAAGCCACTCACTCGATCCACAGGAGATCTAGGGTCACTCTGCACACAAACGGTCTGTCATTAAGTAGTCTTTATGGTCATGATAGCACTTTATGTATGGCATTACTAGTAATGCCAGACCTTAATGTACTTTAAACCCTACATAACTGAGGGCCGGAGGGGTCTGGTGAACTCTATATAAGCCACCCCCCTCCTCAGTGTAAAGGGTTCGCACCCTTGTAACTTATACGCATATAATCCAGTCGACCGCCTCCGGGCTCCGAGACGTAGGGCTATTACTTCCTCCGAGAAGGGCCTGAACTCGTAAACACCTTGCATAGACAACTGCTCCATAGCTAGGATCTTGCCTCTCCATTCCTACCCCCCTATTCTACTGTCAGACTCAGAACCACGACAGTTGGCGCCCACCATGGGGCAGGTGTCTTAGCGACTTATTGGAGAAGTTATGATTGTTCCAATCACCTTCATCATGGTTTCTGGCGGAGTTTTGGTTGAGGGCCACGAGATCCGTCTCGGCGTGCTCACGTTCATCGCCAACGACTCCGCTTGGCTTCAGGAGGCTCCACTCGACATCGACGCGCTCCCCGTTCGCGGGGCGACACACTTTCGCACGTGTGTCCGCGGCGTCCTCCTGTGGCAACCATCGGCCCCGTATCGGTCGACCCCTATGTCGTCCTCTCTCCCTGTCTCCCGCCAGCGCAAGCGTTCCGATCGGTCGAGGCTTCAGCGGTGGGTGAGGCACGCGGTGGCCCGCCAGTCGGCCACCCCCAAGTCGCGGCAAGATCCTAGCTATGGAGCACTTGTGCACACAAGTGTTTTACGAGTTCAGGCCCTTCTCGGAAGAAGTAACAACCCTACGTCTCGGAGCCCGGAGGCGGTCGACTGGATTATGTGTGTGAGAGTTACAGGGGTGCGAACCCTTCTACCAGTGGAGGGGGTGGCTTATATAGAGGACGCCAAGACCTCAGCCAGCCCACGTAGCGGAGGGTTAAAGTACATTAAGGTCAGGCGTTACTGGTAACGCCTTGCATAAAGTGTCATCATGACCATAAAGACTACTTAATTACAGACCGTTTGGATACAGAGTAGATCTTGAACTCCTGGTGGTCGAGTGAGTCTTCATGGTCAAGTGTCTTCAGGTTGGTCGAGTGTCTTCTAGTCCGTCGAATGGAGTTCCTCTAGGTCGACTGGAAGACGGCTTCTTCTAAAAGATGTCCTTGGGGAGGGTACCTTGTACAAGTTCATGACCCTACCCTAGGTACATGACTTCATCAGTACCCCCGAATGGATCGAGGTTTGAGTGGGGAGGGAGTTGGCAATCTTCCCGGCCTGCATTCTTGTGCTGTAAAGGTGTTTTGCTCTGGATCAATGACTTTCAAGTGAGGGTGTCTACTTTCGTTCAGTCGCCTTGATCCATTCTTTATATCTGTCGAGTGAACTTTATGAACTTGGAGATTTCCGAGCGACAGATCGCAGGAGATCTTCCGTCTGACAAGTTGCCCTGCGGTTAGCGGATTTAGTGGGATCCGAAATTTTTGGGAAGCGCGCGAAGCGGAGAAGACCGCGGTACTCGGATGGGATAAGGCAGGGATGCCTCGATTCCCATGCCGCCTTTTTCTCCACGTATCGCCTGCGCGACTGTTTCGGGATTTGACAGGATCGCCTGGGCCTACCTGTCGGCCACTCGGAAGTGACTCCATATAAGGAAATTGGCGGAGGTTTTTTGAACAGTGCCTCCTCATTCTCTCCTCCCTCGCCTCCAGATTCATCCGCTGTGCCCACCAACTGCCCGACGCCGCTGCTCCGTTCCAGCCTCATCGGCGACAATGGTGAAAGAGAAGATGACGGCTTTGGAGCGGGCGAAGAAGGCGACAACGACGGCGAAGGTGAAGGGGAGAGCGACCAGTCAAGGGGGATCTTCGTCGCTGTCTCGTTTGCCGCAAGGTTGGATCCAGGGTGATTGGATCCGCTCGACCATCACCCAAAAGGATCTCGACGACCTGGCCAACGAAGGCCTGATTGCGCACGGGGCGGCGAGGCTCTCGGGGATGGAGTGGCATCCACAGCCTCAGGAGGGTGAGTGCGTCCTCTTGGCGACTCATGTAGATCGAGGGTTCTCTCTGCCACCGTATCTTTTCTTTCGAGGGTTTCTGAACTTCTTTGGGGCTCAGCTTCACCACTTTACCCCCAATTCCATTGCCTATCTCGCCACTTTTGTATCTTTGTGTGAAAACTTCTTGGGTTGTCGGCCGCATCGGGGCCTCTTCAAGCACATATTCACTTGTCGTTCTCAAACGGTGAAAAAGGCCAGCCCCAACGACGAGAGAACTCAGGTAATCCAGATGTGTGGGGGTCTCGGGGTCCAGATGAGGAGTAAGAGCGCTTTTCCAGCTATGACCCTTCCCGAGTCAGTTAGAGGGTGGCAGTCGACCTGGTTCTACTACCAAGACCAGTCGACGCCAGGGCAGTCGACTCGGCTCTCTCCTTTCTCTATGAGTCGAGTGAACAAGCCATCCTCTCTGAAAGTAGTTCCGGAGGAGAAGGCTCAGGTTAAAATGTTGATGGAGCGAGTAGTCCAGTTGATTCGTGATGGTGTGACTGGCATGGACCTTCTGGAGGTTTTCCTTTGGCGGCGCATCCAACCTCTCCAGTATCGGGGCCATCCGATGTGGTTGTACTCTGGTACTGAAGACACCACTCGGGTCCACCTAGAGGAGGTCGATGATGCCACACTGGAGAGGTGGATGACTGCCATTACGGGGAACAAGGACAACCCTTGTGGAGCTAGGAGGATCCCGCCACTCGACCAATCTTATGAGGCGGACAAGGTACGACCATTTTTCTCCGATTGCTCCGTCCGTTCCGTTTCGTCGTAGATTAGTCGATTGACTTTTGTCTTGCTTGTTGTCTTTCAGGAAACCACCGAGTTGTACTCGATACCCAACGGGGCGCAAGCACAGGCCGAAGAGGAGGAAGGAAGTGGAGGCGAAAGTCAAGAGGAGCGGGAGTCGGATGCCGATGAGGGTGATGAAGACACAGGCTCCGATGAGGAGGAAGAGGAGGAGGAAGAGGAGGAGGAAGTTGTGCCTCCTCGTTCCGAAAGGAGGTCCAAGCTCGCCCACGACCCTGCGGCCGAACGCGGCAAGGGAGTCGTGCCTGTTGGGCAGTCGACGAAACGCCCTCGGACAACTTCACCGGCGCTGACTGAAGAGGCGTCGAAGCAACCCCGAGCGGCCTCGACAAAATCGGTGAAGGCCCTACCGAAGATGAGGATGGAGATTCTGACTGTTTCTGGGTAACGTCATAACCCATATTTTCTATCCTTGGTCGACTCAATCACTGACCGACTGATATTTGAAATCGCAGTGCTGCTACTTCTGAGACTTCAGCCAGGCATGAAGATCAAGAAATGGGAGATGCTGCTACTTCTCATCCTGGTATGATCTGCGCGGTTTCGCTTTCGGTCGATTGAATCTTTATTTTTGACTTTGAACTTCTTTTGCAGCTCCACCTAACGTTGTCATCGATCTTCCTGATGATGACGATGAAGCGCCACTGAGGCAAAGGAGGAGCAGGAAGGCAACTGTTGGCAAGGCTGCTCAGGTTGTGTCAGCACCTGGACCACTGGTTCCAGAGGGAAGCAACGTTGCTCGGGCTACCGTGTCCTTTGCGGAGCCATTGACAGTTGCTCGCCCTTCGTCGTTGAGTGCTGACCCGTCTTCCCTCTTCTCCACCTACCACGTCCCGGAGGACCAAGCAAGCGCTGCCAAGGAAGCCATACGCCAGGCCGGGATTATGATGGAGCAGGTGAAGGCGATCTGAATCGCCAGCCAAGCAGCTTATGACGCGAGCTCAGCTCTCCAGAGTAATGTCCAGGTTAGTTAAACATCGACTGGAAATCTTGATGTTTGTCATGCACCCACTGGGTGTGTTAACTCTACGGTGGACTGCTGGCAGTCGACTGTAGTCTTTGTGTCTTGAGATTTCTTGCTTTACTTGTTCCACATGAGCTTGGGCGAGTGGAATAATAGAACTGGTGGGGGCACGCTGAGTGCACCCACTGGGTGTAGTCCCCGAGACCGTTGTCGATTGCTGGCAGTCGGCTATGGTCTGATTTTTTTACTGCTGATAGTTAACTGCTACCGGTCGACTGATCGACTCTGAGTCTAGCCGATAGAACTAGTGGGGGCACGCTGAGTGCACCCACTGGGTGTAGTCCCCGAGACTATAGTTGAATGTTTAGATTCGGCTATAGTCTTAGAAATGCTACGATTTTTCTTCTAGTCACTCGGAAGTGATCTATCGTTGATGTCTGTCGACTGATCTTTCGCAAAAATCTTGTGACCTTGTTTCTCGTTATACCAAATTGGAGAACAAGCATATCTAGCTTGAACTTGACCAAAAGCTTGTCCAAGAGAACTTTACGAAGTCGAAGGAGGAAGCAAAAGGTATGTTTGGTGAGAATCTTGACGACTATCCTTGCTTCTTGCCTGTCTCCGAGTCTGATCTTATTGTGATTTTTGCAGAAAAACTGAGGGATGCTCTGAAGAAGAAAGACCTTGACCTCGCCGAGGCGCAGAAAGCGGCTTCGGACAAGACAAAACTTGCAGAAGAAAAGTTGACTTCTATTAACAAACTTGAAGAGGAAAACACTAATCTGAAGGCTGCTCTCGACGTGGCCAACCAAGAAGTCACTCGACTGAAGAACGCCAATATGGTCCTGAGCGACAAAGCTGGCGAACTGGCGGGAAAGAAGAACGACTTGGAGGTTTATCTGGGAGGACTCGCCAAGAAGCTATTCCTCATGCTCGAAGGTAACCCTTTATCTCCGATTGGTAATTACTGACTTGCTGTAAGGGCATTAGCTTATCCTTGAATCGTGTCCACATAATTCTGCCAAAACTTTGAAGAGGAGACTAGTCGAGCGGAGACTGGCTTGGATCCCATCAATTCTCCGATGAAGGATGAAACCGCTATGAACGTGCTCCGTCTCGAGTCTCGCGTTGCTGCAGTGGTCGATTACCTTGCAAGACTGAAGGCCACAACGTCGTGCATCGACACATCACTCTGGCCAGAAGAAACGCTTCAAAACGACCTTGAGTCGCTGATGACTCGACTGAACGAAGTTCCGAGTCGAGTGCAAGAATGGAAGAAGTCTTCTGCCAGGTGCGGTGCTGACGTCGCTCTGTCCTTGGTCCGCGTCCACTGCAAGGAAACGAGAGAAGACAAGCTGGTGTCTCTCAAGGTGGCTAACACTAGGAAGCATGACTTCTGTTCTTTCATGGAGACCTTCATCGCGGCCGCCACTTGGATCGCAGATGGGGTCAACCTGGACGAGTTTGTTACGCCTTCCAGCCCTCCGCAGGAGGGGTAAAAAACTTCTATGCTCGATGATTTGAATTTACCTTGGAATGCTGAGTGATTTTTGTAACCGACAAACTTTAACAGGCTTGATGCCTGAGCACTTCTGGGTCCGTAGGACGTTATCCGAACTTGATTTGCCATTGAAATACGCTTGCTTCTTTTGGACAACCATCTTCTTTGGGTTGGAATATATACTAGCATCTGTAATGCTCTTTTGCAGGTAGGAGTGAAGCACAAATTGCAGTCGACTTGTGCTCGTCATGTTTGGGCGAGTGCTGGGTTGCAACCAAGCCTCCGAGTGAGAAACTTGTTCTCCACTCGGAAGGATTTTAGAAACTTAGGCGAGCATTGGGCTGCAGCTAAGCCTCCGAGTGAGAGGTTCGCTCTCCACTCGGTAGGATTTTAGAAACTTAGGTGAGCACTGGGCTGCAGCTAAGCCCCCGAGTGGGAGGTTTGCTCTCCACTCGGTAGGATTTTAGAAACTTAGGCGAGCACTGGGCTGCAGCTAACCCCCGAGTGGGAGGTTTGCTCTCCACTCGGTAGGATTTTAGAAACTTAGGCGAGCACTGGGCTGCAGCTAAGCCCCCGAGTGGGAGGTTTGCTCTCCACTCGGTAGGTTTTTTAGGAACTTAGGCGAGCACTGGGCTGCAGCTAAGCCCCCGAGTGGGAGGTTTGCTCTCCACTCGGTAGGTTTTTTTAGAAACTTAGGCGAGCACTGGGCTGCAGCTAAGCCCCCGAGTGGGAGGTTTGCTCTCCACTCGGTAGGTTTTTTAGAAACTTAGTCGAGCACTGGGTTGTAGCTAAGCCCCCCGAGTGGGAGGTTTGCTCTCCACTCGGTAGGATTTTAGAAACTTAGGCGAGCACTGGGCTGCTGCTAAGCCCCCGAGTGGAAGGCTGGCTCACCACTCGGTAGGATTTTGTTTAACTTAGGCGAAACGGACTCACAGCTAAGCCTCCGAGTGGAAGGCTGGCTTACCACTCGGTAGGATTTTTTACAAGCTTAGGCGAAACGGGTTCGCAGCTAAGCCATCCACTGAGGGACAGATTTATGAGAACAAAAGCAATAACAATTACTGAGAATATTATGAAACTCTTGTCTTTGATGAATACACTACAGGAGTACTTTTATTACAACTCATCCGAGTGAAAAACTTAAGTATAAAAAGGGCGGAGCAGGTCCGTGTTCCATGCTCTGGGCTCGTCAATCTGGTGCTCGACATTGTAAAGGCGGTATGCCCCATTATGGAGAACCTTGGTGACGATGAAGGGACCTTCCCAAGTAGGAGCAAGCTTGTGTGGTTTCTGCTGATCCACTCGGAGAACTAAATCTCCCTCCTGGAAAGCTCGACTCTTCATATTTCTGGCATGGAAGCGACGCAAGTCTTGCTGGTAAATGGTCGATCGGATCAAGGCCATCTCTCTTTCTTCTTCTAGAAGGTCGACCGCGTCCTGTCGGGCTTGCTCTGCTTCAGCTTCGGTGTAGAGTTCGACTCGGGTTGCGTTGTGAAGCAGGTCACTCGGCAAGACTGCTTCAGCTCCGTAGACCAAGAAGAATGGAGTCCTCCCAGTCGACCGGTTTGGCGTGGTCCTTAATCCCCAAAGCACCGACGGAAGTTTGTCGATCCATGCGCCAACTGCATGCTTGAGGCCGCGCATCAGTCGGGGTTTCAACCCTTTGAGAATTAAGCCATTTGCTTGTTCCACTTGTCCATTCGACTGAGGGTGGGCGACTGAAGCATAGTCGACTCATGTACCCTGAGATGCGCAGAAGGCTCTGAATTCTTTGGAGTCAAAGTTTGACCCATTGTCTGTGATGGTACTGTGAGGAACTCCATATCTGAATACTAACTCCCTGATGAAGCTAACGGTGGTGCCGGCATCCAGATTCTTGATGGGTTTAGCCTCAATCCACTTAGTGAACTTGTCGACTGCTACCAATACATGGGTGTAACCGCTTCTGCCTGTTCTCAGTGGTCCAACCATATCCAACCCCCATACAGCGAAAGTCCAGACGAGTGGAATGGTCTTCAAGGCTGAGGCAGGTTTGTGCGACATATTGGAGTAGAACTGACATCCTTCACACTTGTCGACTATCTCTTTCGCCGTCTCATTTGCTCTGGGCCAGTAAAAACCCGCTCGGTATGCTTTAGCCACGATGGTACGAGAGGACGCATGATGGCCACAGGTCCCTGAGTGGATGTCGTTGAGAATGATTCGACCTTCTTCCGGTGTTACGCATTTCTGGCTGACTCCAGTCGCACTTTCTCTGTACAACTATCCCCTCATGACGGTGAAGGCTTTGGATCGATGGACGATCTCTCGAGCCTCTTCTTCATTCTCGGGGAGCTCTTTCCTCAAAATATAGGCGATATAGGGCACTTTCCAGTCGGGAGTGATGACCAGAACTTCCATGATTAAGTCGACCACAGCTGGGACCTCGACTTCAGTCGGATCTGTGGCGCGTTTTGGCTGCGGGGCTTCCTCAGTGAAAGGATCTTCTCGAACCGATGGCGTGTGAACATGCTCCAAAAACACGCCACTCGGAATGGCTTCCCTCTTGGAACCTATCTTGGCCAAGTCATCGGCTGCTTGATTTTTCAGTCGGGGAACGTGATGGAGCTCTAATCCCTCAAATTTCTTCTCCAGCTTTCTGACTGCATTGCAGTAACCAGTCATGGCTGGGCTTCTGATGTCCCACTCCTTCATCACTTGGTTGACCACTAAGTCCGAGTCACCGTAGACCATGAGGCGACGGACACCGAGTGAAATGGCCATACGTAATCCGTACAAGAGTGCTTCGTATTCTGCTTCATTGTTGGAGGAATCAAACTGAATCTGGAGCACATATCTGAGCTTATCTCCTTGGGGGGAAACCAAGACCACTCCGGCACCGGAACCATTCAGCATTTTGGAGCCATCAAAGAACATAGTCCAGTGCTCCGAGTGAACTTGGGTCGATAACTGCTGTTCAGTCCACTCGGCGAGGAAATCTGCTATTGCTTGGGACTTGATAGCTTTCTTTGCCTCAAATCTGATATCTAGGGGAAGAAGTTCAATCGCCCATTTTGCCACTCGACCAGTTGCGTCTCTGTTGTGCAGAATCTCTGATAAGGGGGCGTCGGTGACGACTGTGATGATATGGTCAGAGAAGTAGTGAGCAACTTTCTTCATGGTCATATAAATCCCATATACAAGCTTCTGATAATGAGGGTATCGTTGTTTGGATGGGGTCAGGACTTCGGAAATGTAATATACTGGGTGCTGAACTTTGAAGGCTTTCCCTTCTTCTTCCCGCTCGACCGTAAGTACAGTACTGACAACTTGTCCTGTGGCTGCAATGTAAAGCAGCAAAGGCTCTTTGCTGATCAGGGCAGCAAGCACCGGCTGGGTGGAAAGCAGGGTTTTTAACTCTGCAAACGCTGCGTCAGCTTCAGGAGTCCACTCGAACTTGTCTGACTTCTTCATCAGTCGGTAAAGAGGCAATGCCTTCTCACCGAGACGAGAGATGAATCGACTTAAAGTGGCCAAGCAACCAGTAAGCTTCTGAACATCGTGCACATGCACAGGTCGTTTCATTCGGAGTATTATGCCTACTTTCTTTGGGTTTGCATCGATTCCCTATTCGGAAACGAGAAAACCGAGTAATTTTCCACCAGGAACTCCGAATGTGCACTTGGATGGGTTAAGCTTGATATCGTACCTCCTGAGGTTGGCAAATGTTTCAGCCAGGTCAGTCAGCAGGTCGGAACCTTTCCGTGACTTGACCACAATGTCATCCATGTACGCTTCCACATTCCAACTGATTTGAGTAAGCAAACACTTCTGAATCATCCTCATGAACGCGGCTCCGGCATTCTTGAGGCCGAATGGCATGGTGACATAACAGAAGCACCCGAATGGGGTGATGAAAGCCGTTTTGACCTCATCGGGCCCAAATAGATGGATATGATGGTATCCGGAATAAGCGTCCAAGAAAGATAGTCGCTCACATCCCACAGCCGAGTCGACTATTTGGTTAATGTGGGGAAGAGCAAAATGATCTTTCGGGCAGGCCCGATTGATATGCTTAAAATCGATGCACATGCGAAGCGAATTGTCCTTTTTGGGGACCATGATGACATTGGCGAGCCACTCGGAGTGGTAAATCTCTCGGATAAACTCTGCTGCTAGGAGCCGAGCCACTTTCTCGCCAATGGCCTTCCTTTTCTGGACGGCGGACCGTCGCAGATGTTCCTTCATAGGTTTTGCCTTTGGATCGACTCGTAGACGATGCTCAGCTAGTCCCCTGGGTACACCCGGCATGTCAGAAGGTTTCCATGCAAAGATGTCCCAGTTCTCACAGAGGAACTGGATGAGCGCTTCTTCCTATTTGGGACCGAGTGATGTGGAGATATGAGTCGGAGCAACGTTAGGGTCGGTTGGGTGGATGTGAACGGGTTTTGTCTCACCGGACGACTAAAACACTGATTCCATAGCAGACTTTTTGGCTCGCAACAAATCACTCGGGTCTGCATTCCTTTGGTGTTCCTGCCACTCTTCTGCCACAAGCTGAGCATCAGCGATCTTTGAGCTTTTCTGGAAGCACTCTTCTGCCTTCTTGCGGTTACCAGTGACAGTGATCACGCCTTTAGGGCCAGACATCTTTAGTTTGAGGTACACGTAACCTGGTCGAGCCATAAAACGTGCATAAGCTGGCCTGCCCAAAATTGCATGATAGGCACTCTGGAAATCCACAACCTCAAATGTCAGCTTCTCTTTGCGGAAATTCTTTGAATCACCAAAAACTACGTCAAGAGCAATCTGACCGAGTGATGCGGCCTTCTTGCCAGGGATGACTCCATAGAAACTCATGTTGCTTGTGCTTAGTCTGGACATTGGAATGCCCATCCCTTTCAGCGTCTCAACGTACAATATATTCAAACTGCTGCCGCCATCCATCAACACTTTGGTCAGTCGAGTGCCCTCGACGACTGGGTCGACCACCAACGCTTGCCTCCCAGGGGTGGCTATGTGCGTGGGGTGATCAGATTGGTCGAACGTAATGGCAGTCTGAGACCACTTCAGGTAATTGGGTGTTGACGGAGCAGCCATATTCACCTCTCGGTTTATAACTTTCAGTCGGTTTTTGCTCTCAACATCGGCAAAAATCATCAAGGTAGAATTGACTTGCGGATATTCCTCGTCACTATCCTCCTTGTCCTCAACCTTGTCCGACTCTTTTTCCTTGTTCTTGGGCTGCTTCCCTTGGAACTGTTGTATCAGGAGTCGACACTGTCGAGTGGTATGCTTCGGGTAGATGAAATTACCCTCTTCGTCTTTCTTGGTGTGGATGTGACATGGTAAATCCATCACGTCATTTCCTTCTTTATCCTTTACTTTCTTGGGGTTCCAAGGTCCCTTGGGTTTCTCTTTGAACTTTCCTTGGTTTAGGGCCAAGGCTTCTCCAGGAGCGGCTGGCTCGGCTTTACGCTTTTGCTTCCGACTGGAATTTCCGCCTCCGGTGTCCTGGGCGACTGACTTGTGCTTGCCGCTCTGGAGCCGATCCTCTTCCTCACCATTGGCATATTTGGTGGCTATTTCCATCATTCGACTCAGAGACATGTCTCCAGTTCGACCGAATTTCAGGCTTAGCTCTCTGTACTTTACGCCTTCCTTGAAGGCGCAAACTGCCTGGTGATCAGATACATTTTCTACTGTGTGATGCAGTGTGATCCATCTCTGGATGTAATCCCTCAGAGTCTCATTCAACTTCTGTACACAAGATTGCAGCTCTGTCAGTCCCGCCGGCCGCTTGCACGTTCCTTTGAACGCCCTGACAAACACTCGGGAGAGGTCCTCCCACGTGTAGATGCTGCTGGGTGTCAACTGATTCAGCCATGCCTTGGCTGACCCTTCCAACATGAGAGGCAGATGCTTCATGGACACCTCGTCATTTCCACCGCCGATCTGAACCGCCACTCGGTAGTCCTCAAGCCAAGTATCAGGCTTGGACTCACCGTTGAACTTGCTGACTCCAGTCGCCAACCTGAAGTTGGGAGGAATCACCGCGGCTCTGATTGCTCTGCTGAAACACTCTGGTCCGGAGACGTGCACTTGGCTGCTGGTGGGTACATCTCTGTCATTACCCTCTCTGTGGGCTCTGTTCCGGTCGACCAGACCTTGAGCGATGATGGATCTCGCATCAAAGCCTGGTTCCCTGGGGTCGAATGTAATTCTTCGTCCGCCACTGTACTGGCGTCTGTCATCCTGCTGTCGAGGCATATATGATTCACCCCTCCGGGGAGGAGTGGGCACTCGACGCCGATCGTTGCGATCGACTCGGTGATCATACTGCTCATAGTTCCTGTACTGATCGTGTCGGTCGCCATGCCCTTCACGCCTCGGGGGCGATCTAGGGCTTTGAGCCGACTGGACAGTATTCGCCGCCACGGTCCTACTATGAATCCTGTTCCGCGACTGCGACACAGCCGAATTCTGATCTCCTGCTGCCCAGAGCAAATCCCTGATCTGCATTAAGCCTCTGCCAGCCTCTGACTGGGAAGGCTGAATCGACTCTGCTATACGTGTTGCAGCTGCCAAATTCTGGATCGGAGTGCGGTATACCTGAGTCGGAGGTTTGAAGAGTTGGCGTCGACTGGAGTCTGGAATCCATTGCCGCGCGTGCTCGTCGAGTGCCCGCTGAAGGTTCTCCAGTCAAGTGCGCTCAGCCAGATTGGCCAAGCGCGCGTCCTCTAAGGCGCGAGCCTCAGGGGTTTCTCCAACGATCGGAGTATGAAGCGCATCCATGTTCCGGCGACTAAGCTCTTCCCTCTGCTGTGAGTCGAGGGGCTCGGGACGGTACTCCTCATGGTCGTGCGACGGGTCGCCTCCGTCATTGCCTCCTTCGGCGCCAGGAAAGCCGGGGGGAACGTGCGGCCCATTGACCATCAGGACCTCCACCGCCGGATCACTGCTGTCGCATTCGGATGTAGTCTCTGCGGAGCCAGTCGACAGGTCGAACATGCCGTAGAGAGATTCGTCGGGCTCGATTGCCACGACTTGGGCAGTGGTCGACTGGCAAGCCACTGCGTGCCTCACCCACCGCTGAAGCCTCGACCGACCGGAGCGCTTACGCCGGCGGGAAGCTGGGAGGGAGGATGACATGAAAACCGGCCGATACTGAGTCGACGGTTGCCGCAGAAGGACGCCGCAGACGCATGCTCTAAAGTGTGTAGCTCCGCGGACGGGGAGCGCATCCACGTTGAGTGGAGCCTCCTGCAGCCAGGCAGAGTCATCGACGACGAATGTGAGCGCGCCGAGACGGATCTCGCGGCCCTCAACCAAAACTCCACCTGAAACCATGATGATGGGAATTGAAAAGATTGCAACTTCTCCAACAAGTCGCTAAGACACCTGCCCCACGGTGGGCGCCAACTGTCGTGGTTCTAAGTCTGACAGTAGAATAGGGGGTAGGTATGGAGAGGCAAGATCCTAGCTATGGAGCAGTTGTGCACACAAGTGTTTTACGAGTTCAGGCCCTTCTCGGAAGAAGTAACAGCCCTACGTCTCGGAGCCCGGAGGTGATCGACTGGATTATGTGTGTGAGAGTTACAGGGGTGCGAACCCTTCTACCAGTGGAGGGGGGTGGCTTATATAGAGGACGCCAAGACCCCAGCCAGCCCACGTAGCGGAGGGTTAAAGTACATTAAGGTCAGGTGTTACTAGTAACGCCTTGCATAAAGTGTCATCATGACCATAAAGACTACTTAATTACAGACCGTTTGGATACAGAGTAGATCTTGAACTCCTGGTGGTCGAGTGAGTCTTCATGGTCGAGTGTCTTTAGGTTGGTCGAGTGTCTTCTAGTCCGTCGAATGGAGTTCCTCTAGGTCGACTGGAAGATGGCTTCTTCTAAAAGATGTCCTTGGGGAGGGTACCTTGTACAGGTTCATGACCCTACCCTAGGTACATGACTTCATCAGTCATGGTTTTATTTAATGATGATTCCACTATTTTGGAAGAGGTTCCAATTGACTATGACAACAGAGTTCCTATCTATGATGATTATGGTGATGACATATATGTTATAGAGAATAATTATATGCATGAAAGTTGTCATCATGATTTTAATTTTCAATCCCATGATAGTTATTTTGTTGAATTTGCTCCCACTACTATTGAAGAGGGTAAATTTGCTTATGTGGGGAGTAACAAAATTTCTATGCTTATGCATCATGAATAGAATGCTTTATGTGATGGCTATATTGTTGAATTCAGTCATGGTTCTACAGAAAATCATTATGAGAAAGGAACATATGTGAAAGCACAAGTGCTCCCTGGGTGATTTTGGTAATTAGTGTCAACATATCTCTTGTTGGACTAATACTTCTACTTAGTATATTTCAGATAAGTTCAACATTGGAGTGGAATGGACAAGAGGATGTGGAACCCCTTCAAGATGCTAAGGACAAACATTGGCGACAGCTTAAGACTCTACATTTTCATTTCAGTGATCCAAGATCACATTGAGTCCATAGGAAAGCCAATACTATTAAAAGGGGATGAGGTGTTGCTTAATGGCTTGCTTGCTCAAAGTGCTTAGTGATATGCTCCAAACCCCTCAACCACTTTCTCATATCCACATATGTCCTAAACCCAAAAGTCAAACTCGGCCCCACCGATTTGATCTATCCGGCACCACCGAGTTCATTTGACAGAGCCACTGCCAAACCCTAATTAGTTCGGTCTCACTGATGGGATCTCGGTCTCACCAGGCCCGAGCCCATTGGGGTGCAACCTGTGCGCCCGCACAGGGCCCATAGTTTTGAGGGGCCCCAGATTTTTTTGCGTGCAGTACAACTACTAGGCTCAGCCCAATTGGGTGAAACACTCCTTCATAGATGGGCCTCTGCTCTCTGGGCCGCTGTGCGCCTGGTGATGAAGCCATGTACCTAGGGTAGGGTCATGGACCTATCCAAGGTACCCTCCCCAAGGACATCTCTAGAAGAAACTACGTTTCAGTCGACCTGGAAGGATTTCACTCGACGTACTTGAAGACACTCGACCATGAAGCCACTCACTCGATCGACAGGAGATCTAGGGTCACTCTGCACACAAACGGTCTGTCATTAAGTAGTCTTTATGGTCATGATAGCACTTTATGTATGGCGTTACTAGTAACGCCAGACCTTAATGTACTTTAAACCCTACATAACTGAGGGCCGGAGGGGTCTGGTGAACTCTATATAAGCCACCCCCCTCCTCAGTGTAAAGGGTTTGCACCCCTGTTACTTATACGCATATAATCCAGTCGACCGCCTCCGGGCTCCGAGACGTAGGGCTATTACTTCCTCCGAGAAGGGCCTGAACTCGTAAACACCTTGCGTACACAACTGCTCCATAGCTAGGATCTTGCCTCTCCATTCCTACCCCCCTATTCTACTGTCAGACTCAGAACCACGACAGTTGGCGCCCACCGTGGGGCAGGTGTCTTAGCGACTTATTGGAGAAGTTGCGATTGTTTCAATCACCTTCATCATGGTTTCTGGCGGAGTTTTGGTTGAGGGCCACGAGATCCGTCTCGGCGTGCTCACGTTCATCGCCGACGACTCCGCTTGGCTTCAGGAGGATCCACTCGACATCGATGCGCTCCCCGTCCGCGGGGCGACGCACTTTCGCACGTGTGTCCGCAGCGTCCTCCTGCGGCAACCGTCAGCCCCGCATCGGTCGACCCCTGCGTCATCCTCTCTCCCTGTCTCCCGCCAGCGCAAGCGTTCCGGTCGGTCGAGGCTTTAGCGGTGGGTGAGGCACGTGGTGGCCCGCCAGTCGGCCACCCCCCAAGTCGCGGCGATCGAGCCCGACGAATCTCTCTACGGCCTGTTCGACCTGTCGACTGGCTCCGTAGAGACGGCATCCGAGTGCGACAACAGTGATCCAGCGGCGGAGGTCCTGATGGTCAATGGGCCGCACAGTCCTCCCGGCTTCCCCCACGCCGACGGAGGCGATGGTGGAGGTGACCCAGCGCAGGTCCACGAAGAGTATCAACCCGAGCCACTCACTTCGCTGCAAAGGGAAGATCTTTGCCGCCGAAACATGGTGGCGCTGCATACTCCTATCGTTGGAGAAACCCCCGAGGCTCGCGCCTTAGTGGACGTGCGTTTGGCCAATCTGGCTGAGCGCACTCGGCTGGAGAACCTCCAGTGAGCACTCGACGAGCGTGCACGTCAACGGGTTCCAGACTCCAGTCGACGTCAACTCTTTCCACCACCAACTCAGGTATATCGAACTCCGATTCAGAATCTAGCAGCTGCAGCCCGTATAGCAGAATCGATTCAGCCCTCTCAGTAGGAGGCTCGCAGAGGCTTGATGCAGATCAGAGATTTACTCCGGGTAGCAGGAGATCAAAATTCCGCTGTATCAAAGTCGCGAAACATGATTCACAGCAGATCCGTCGCCGCGAATACAGTCCAGTCGGCTCATAGCCCGAGATCGCCCCCGAGGCGTGAGGGACGTGGAGGTTGCCGTGATTAGTATGATGACCAAATCGATCGCGATGATCGGCGTTGAGTTCCCACTCCTCCCCCAAGGGGTGGGTCGTATGCCCCTCGACAGCAAGAAGACAGACGCCAGCACAGTGTTGGACGAAGGGTTCCAGTCGACCCCAGGGAACCAGGCTTTGATGCGAGATCCATTATCGTTCAAGGTTTGGTCGATCGGAACAGAGCTCACCGAGAAGGCCATGGCAGGGATGCGCCCACCAGTAGCAGAGTTCACATCTCAGGACCAGAGTGTTTTAGCAGAGCCATCAGGGCCGCGATGATTCCTCCCAACTTCAGGTTGGCGACTGGAGTCAGTAAGTTCACCGGCAAGTCTAAGCCCGATACTTGGCTTGAGGATTACCGAGTGGCTATTCAGATTGGCGGTGGCAATGATGATGTGGCCATGAAGCACCTACCTCTTATGTTGGAGGGCTCGGCCAGAGCATGGCTGAATCAGTTGGCACCTAGCAGCATTTACACTTGGGAAGATCTTGCCTGAGTGTTTGTCAGAACATTTGAAGGAACTTGCAAGCGACCAACAGGGTTGATAGAGATGCAGGTTTGTGTGCAAAAGTCGAATGAGACTCTGAGGGATTACATCCAGAGGTGGATCACGTTGCATCACACGGTGGAAAATGTATCTGATCACCAGGCAGTCTGAAGAACAGAGAACTAAGTTTGAAATTCGGTCGGACCGGAGACTTGACCCTGAGTCGGATGATGGAGATTTCCACCAAGTATGCCAACGGTGAAGAAGAAGACTGACTCCGGAGTGGCAAGTACAAGCCAACCGCTCATGAAACCGGGGGAGGGAACTCCAGTCGGAAGCAGAAGAGGAAAGCCGAGCCAGCTGCTCCTAGAGAAGCCTTAGCCGTGACTCAAGGAAAGTTCAAAGGAAAGCCCAAAGGATTTTGGAACCCTAAGAAGGTGAAGGACAAGGAAGGAAATGACGTGATGGATTTGCTGTGCCACATTCACACGAAGAAAGATGAGGAGGGTAACTTCATTTACCCGAAACATACCACTCGACAGTGTCGGCTCTTGATCCAGCAATTTCAGGGGAAACAACCCAAGGATAAGGAAAAGGAGTCGGACAAAGTTGAGGACAAAGAGGACAGTGATGAAGGATATCCTCATGTCAATTCTACCCTGATGATTTTTGCTGATGTTGAAAGCAAAAGTCGATTGAAAGTTATCAACCGTGAGGTGAATATGGTTGCTCCGGTGACACCCAGTTATCTGAAATGGTCTCAGACTGCCATCATATTCGACCAGTCTGATCATCCAACACACATAGCCACCCCTGGGAGGCAAGCTTTGGTGGTCGACCCAGTCGTCGAAGACACTCGACTGACTAAAGTTCTGATGGACGGTGGCAGTGGCCTAAATATATTGTATGCAGAAAAACTGAAAGGGATGGGCATTCCGATGTCCAGACTCAGTACCAGCAACATGAGTTTCCATAGAGTCATTCCTGGGAGGAAGGCTGAGTCACTCGGCCAAATTGCTCTCGATGTGGTTTTTGGTGATTACAAGAATTTTCAAAAGGAAAAGTTGACGTTTGAAGTTGTGGATTTCCAGAGTGCTTATCACGCTATTTTGGGCAGGCCAGCTTATGCGCGTTTCATGGCTCGACCATGCTATGTGTATCTCAAAATGAAGATGCCTGGTCCTAAAGGTGTGATCACTATTACTGGCAATCGGAAGAAGGCGAAGGAGTGCTTTCAGAAGGGCTCAAAGATCGCCGATGCTCAGATGGCAGTGGTAGAGCTGCAGGAATACCAGAAAACTGCAGATCTGAGTGATCTGTTGCGAGCCAAGAAGCCTGCTACAGAGTTAGTGTTTCAGTTGTCCGGTGAGATGAAGCCCGTTCACATCCACCCGACCGACCCCAGTGCTGCTCCGACTCATATCTCCACAACACTCGACTCCAAATAGGAAGAAGCGCTCATCCAGTTCCTTCGTGAGAACTGGGACATCTTCGCATGGAAGCCTGCTGACATGCCGAAGTTCCCAGGGGGCTGGCCGAGCATCGCCTGAGAGTCGACTCAAAAGTAAAACCTGTCAAGGAACATCTTCGACGGTACGCCGTCCAGAAGAGAAAGGCCATTGGCGAGGAGGTGGCTCAGCTCTTAGCAGCAGAGTTTATCCAAGAGATTTACCACTCTGAGTGGCTTGCCAATGTTGTCATAGTCCCCAAGAAGGACAAGTCACTTCGTATGTGCATTGATTTCAAACATATCAATCGAGCCTGCCCGAAAGATCATTTTCCTCTTCCCCGCATCGACCAAATAGTCGACTCAACTGCGGGATGTGAGCGCCTGTCTTTTCTAGACGCCTATTCCGGTTACCATCAGATCCGTCTGTATGGACCTGACGAGATTAAAACAACTTTCATCACTCCATTCGGGTGCTTCTGCTATGTCACCATGCCATTCGGCCTCAAGAATGCCGGAGCCACGTTCATGAGGATGATTCAGAAGTGTTTACTCACTCAAATCAGTCAGAATGTGGAAGCATACATGGATGATATTGTGGTCAAATCACGGAAGGGTTCCGACCTGTTGACTGACCTTGCTGAAAAATTTGCCAACCTCAGGAGGTATGATATCAAGCTTAATCCATCAAAGTGCACATTCGGAGTTCCTGGTGGAAAGTTACTCGGTTTTCTCGTTTCCGAACGAGGAATCGACGCCAACCCAGAAAAAGTTTGCACTATACTCCGAATGAAACACCCTGTGCGTGTGCACGATGTCCAGAAGCTTACTGGATGCTTGGCCGCTTTAAGTCGATTCATCTCTCGCCTCGGTGAAAAGGCATTGCCTCTTTACCGACTGATGAAGAAGTCAGACAAGTTCGAGTGGACTCCCAAAGCTGATGCAGCATTTGCAGAGCTGAAAGCCCTGCTCTCCACCCAGCCGGTGCTTGCTGCCCCAATCAGCGAAGAGCCTTTGCTGCTTTACGTTGCAGCCATAGGACAAGTCGTCAGTACAGTACTTATGGTCGAGCGGGATGAAGAAGGAAAAACCTTCAAAGTTCAATGCCCAGTGTATTATCTTTCTGAAGTCTTGACCCCATCAAAGCAAAGATACCCGCATTATCAGAAGCTTGTATATGGGATTTATATGACCACGAAGAAGGTTGCTCATTACTTCTCTGACCATTCCATTACAGTCGTCAGCGACGCCCCATTGTCAGAGATTCTGCACAACAGAGATGCAACTGGTCGAGTGGCGAAATGGGCGATTGAACTCCTTCCCCTTGATATCAAGTTTGAGGCAAAGAAGGCCATCAAGTCCCAAGCTATAGCAGATTTCATTGCCGAGTGGATTGAGTAGCAACTACCGACTCAAGTTCACTCGGAGCACTGGACCATGTTCTTTGATGGTTCTAAGATGCTGAATGGTTCCGGTGCTGGGGTAGTATTGGTTTCCTCCCGAGGAGATAAGCTCAGATATGTGCTCCGGATCCACTCCGATTCCTCCAACAATGAAGCAGAGTACGAAGCACTTTTGTATGGGTTGCGTATGGCCATTTCACTCGGCGTCCGTCGCCTTATGGTCTACGGCGACTCGGATTTGGTGGTCAATCAGGTGATGAAGGAGTGGGACATCAGAAGTCCAGCCATGACTAGTTATTGCAATGCGGTGAGAAAGCTGGAGAAGAAATTTGAGGGGTTAGAGCTTCATCATATACCCCGACTGAAAAATCAAGCGGCTGATGATTTGGCGAAGATAGGTTCCAAGAGAGAAGCCATTCCCAGTAATGTGTTTTTGGAACACATCCATACTCCATTAGTTCAAGAGGATCCTTTCACCGAAGAAGCTCCACTGCCAAAAAGTGTCACATATCCGACTGAGGTTGAAGTTCCAGCTGTGGTCGACCTAATCATGGAAGTTTTGGTCATCACTCCCGACTGGACAGAGCCGTACAACGCGTATATCCTAAGGAAAGAGCTCCCAGAGAATGAGGAAGAGGCTCGACAGATCGTCCATCGATCCAAGGCCTTTACCGTGATAAAGGGACAGTTGTATAGAGAGAGCGCGACTGGAGTCGGCCAGAAATGTATAACGCCAGAAGAAGGTCGGATAATCCTTGATGATATCCACTCGGGGACCTGTGGTCATCATGCGTCCTCTCGGACCATTGTGGCTAAAGCATACCGAGCGGGATTTTACTGGCCGAGAGCAAATGAAATGGCAAAGGAGATAGTCGATAAGTGTGAAGGATGTCAGTTTTATTCCAATCGATCGCATAAACCCGCATCAGCCCTGAAGACCATTCCACTCATCTGGCCCTTCGGTGTTTGGGGGTTAGATATGGTTGTACCACTGAGAACTGGCAGGAGCGGCTTCACTCACTTGCTAGTAGCAGTCGACAAGTTAACCAAATGGATTGAAGCTAAGCCTATCAAGAATCTGGATGCTGGCACTGCTATCAGCTTCATCAGAGAGTTAGTATTCAGATATGGAGTTCCGCACAACATCATCATGGATAATGGGTCAAACTTTGATTCTGACGAATTCAGAGCCTTTTGCGCATCTCAAGGCACACGAGTCGATTATGCTTCAGTCGCTCACCCCCATTCGAATGGACAAGCAGAACGAGTGAATGGTTTAATTCTCAAAGGACTGAAACCCCGACTGATGCGCGATCTCGAACACGCCGCAGGCGCATGGGTCGACGAACTTCCATCAGTTCTTTGGGGATTAAGGACCACTCCTAATCGGTCGACTGGGAGAACTCCGTTCTTCCTGGTCTATGGAGCTGAAGCAGTCCTGCCGAGTGACCTGCTTCACAATGTGCCCCGGGTCGAACTCTACACTGAAGATGAAGCAGAGCAAGCTCGACAAGATGCAGCCGACCTTCTAGAAGAGGAAAGAGAGATGGCCATGATCCGATCGACTATCTATCAGCAGGACTTGCATAGATTCCATGCCAGAAACGTGAAGAGTCGGGCCTTCCAAGAAGGAGATTTGGTTATCCGAGTGGATCAGCAAAAACCACACAAGCTGGCTCCTACTTGGGAAGGTCCCTTCATCGTCACCAAAGTCCTCCACAATGGAGCGTACCGCCTTTACAATGTCGATCGCCAGATCGACGAACCACGAGATTGGAACACGGAGCTGCTCCGCCCTTTTTATACTTAATTATTCACTCGCGTGAGATGTAATAAAAGTACTTCTGTAGTTTATTTATCAAAGACAAGAGTGTTATAATTTTCCCAGTGATTGTTGTTACTTTTGTGTACATGAGAAATCCCCGAGTGGGAGGCTTAGCTGCGAATCTGTTTCGCCTAAGTTTGTAAAAAACAAAAAATCCTGCCGAGTGGTGACCTAGCCTCTCACTCGGGGGCTTAGCTGCGAATCCGTTTCGCCTAAGTACTTGAAAATCCTACCGAGTGGTGAGCCAGCCTCCCCTTCGGAGGCTTAGCTGCAGTCCAAGTACTCGCCTAAGTGTTTAAAATCCTACCTAGTGGTGAGCCAGCCTCCCACTCGGAGGCTTAGCTGCAGTCCAAGTACTCGCCTAAGTGTTTAAAATCCTACCGAGTGGTGAGCCAGCCTCACACTCGGAGGCTTAGCTGCAGTCCAAGTACTCGCCTAAGTGTTTAAAATCCTACCGAGTGGTGAGCCAGCCTCCCACTCGGAGGCTTAGCTCCAGTCCAAGTACTCGCCTAAGTGTTTAAAATCCTACCGAGTGGTAGCCAGCCTCCCACTCAAAGGCTTAGCTGCAGTCCAAGTACTCACCTAAGTGTTTAAAATCCTACCGAGTGGTGAGCCAGCTTCACACTTGGAGGCTTAGCTGCAGTCCAAGTACTCGCCTAAGTATTAAATACAATGTGCGCTCTGCAAGAATGACGAGGTGCAGGTCGACTGATGCCTTCTCCTTCTGAGCTACGCCACAAATACAACGCATGCTTTGTAAGGATGACGAGGTGCAGGTCGACTGCTACCTTTCCCTTCGAAGCCGTGCCACAAAAATCCTACCGAGTGGAGAGGAAACCTCCCACTCGGGGGCTTAGCTGCAGTCCAGTACTCGCCTAAGTTTGAAAAATCCTACCGAGTGGAGAGCAAACCTCCCACTCGGGGGCTTAGCTTCAGTCCAGTACTCGCCTAAGTTTGAAAAATCCTTCCGAGTGGAGAGCAAACCTCCCACTCGGGGGCTTAGCTGCAGTCCAGTACTCGCCTAAGTTTGAAAAATCCTTCCGAGTGGAGAGCAAACCTCCCACTCGGGGGCTTAGCTGCAGTCCAGTACTCGCCTAAGTATGGAATCCATTCTGATTCACAAGGACGACGAAGCACTAGTCGACTGTTACCTTCTCCTTCAGAGCTCCGCCACAAATACAATGTGCGCTTTGTCTCGACCCGCAAGGATGCATGTCGACTGCAATCTGTACTTCAACCTGCAAAAGTACGTCACATGCTCTAAAATATATTCCGAGTGAAGAGCAATAATCACTCGAAGGCAAATGCAAACATATTCAACGGCAAAACCAAGTTCAGATAGCGTCCTATGGATTCGGAAGTGCTCAGGCATCAAGCCTAACAAAGTTTAACCGGTTACAAAACCACTCGGCATTCCGAGGCAAATTTAAGGCAGGGCATAAAAGTTTTTTCTCACTCCTCAAGCGGGGGACTGGAAGGCGCAACAAACTCGTCCAGGTCGATTCCATCTGCAATCCGAGTGGCAGCATCAATGAAGGTCTCCATGAAAGATCAGAAGTCATGCTTCTTGGTATTGGCCACCTTGAGGGAGGCCAGCTTGTCCTCTCGCGCATCCTTGCAGTGAACACGGACCAGAGACAGAGCAACATCAGCACCACACCTGGCAGAAGACTTCTTCCATTCTTGCACTCAACCTGGAACTTCGTTCAGTCGAGTCATCAGAGACTCGAGGTCATTCTAAAGCATTTCCCCCGGCCAAAGTGTTGTGTCGATGCGCGACGTTGCAACCTTCAGTCGAGCAAGATAGTCCACCACACCAGCAACACGAGACTCCAGTCGGAGCACGTTCATGGCAGTTTCGTCCTTCACAGGAGAGTTGTTGGGATCCAGGCCTATCTCCACTCGACTAGTCTCTTCCTCAAAGTTTTGGAAGAATTTTGTAAACACAACCCAAAGATAAGCCAGCAGTTCTATGGTAAGTCAATAATCACAAGCCAGTCGGATATGAGGGATTACCTTCAAGCATGAGGAATAACTTCTTGGCGAGCCCCCCCCCCCAGATAAGCCTCTAGATCATTCTTCTTTCCCGCCAGTTTGCTAGCCTTGTCGCTCAGAGCAATCTTGTCATTCTTCAGTCGGCTGGCCTCCTTGTTGGCCGCGTCAAGAGCAGCTTTCAGGTTGGCATTTTCCTCTTCAAGTTTACCGACTGAAGTCAACTTTTCTTCCGCGAGCTTGGTCTTGTCTGAAGCCGTTTTCTGCGCCTCGACAAGGTCAAGATCCTTCTCCTTCAGAGCCTCCTTCAGTTTTCTACGAAGTGACAACGAGGTCAGAATCAAGAATGGACAAAAAAAAGTAAGGCCAGTCGTCAAGATTCTCACCAAACATACCTTTTGCTTCCTCCTTCGCCTTTGTGAAGTTCTCCTGGACATGCTTCAAGTCAAGTTCGAGCTGGATATGTTTGTTCTCCAACTGGGTATAACGAGCCACAAGCTCGCAAGATTTCTGCGAAAAGTCAGTCGACAGACATCAAAAATAGGTCACTTCCGAGTGACTAAGAGAAAAAATCGCAGCACTTCTAAGACTACAGCCGTATCAAAATATTCAACAGTAGTCTCGGGGACTACACCCAGTGGGTGCACTCAGCGTGCCCCACTGGTTCTACCGACTCGGATCAATCAGTCGACCGATAGAGATAGAAAGTTATGATCCTAAACCATAGCTAACTGCCAGCAGTCAGCCACGGTGTCATAAAAAAAATATGTTCTTCAGACCATAGTCGACTACCAGCAGTCGACCATGGTCTCGGGGACTACACCCAGTGGGTGCACTCAGCGTGCCCCCACTGGTTCCATGATTCCATTCGACCAGATGGAGTGGAAAAAGTAAAGTGAAGAAGTTCAAAGTATAAAGACTATAGTCGACTGCCAGCAGTCCACCATAGCCTCGGGGACTACACCTAGTGGGTGCACTCAGCGTGCCCCCACCAATCCAAAAATTCAATCGACGCACCCAGTGGGTGTACAGATACTAAGACCTTCAGAAAGAAGAGTTTTTAGGTAACCATATCCTATCAGAACAAGCGGTGATCAACTAACCTGGACATTGCTCTAAAGAGCTGAGCTTGCATCATAAGCTGCTTGACTGGCGTCTTGGATCGCCTTCACCTGCTCCATCATGACCCCTGCTTGGCATATAGCTTCCTGAGCAGCACCTGCTTGATCCTCTGGGACGTGGTGTGCGGCGAAAAGGGAAGGCGGATCAGCACTCAACAACGAAGGGTGAGCACTCGTCAGCGGCACAACAAAAGACACGGTAGCCCGAGTGACATTGCCTCCCTCCGGAACCAGCGTCTCAGGTGCTGGTACAACCTGAGCAGTCTTGCCAGCAGGCGCCTTCTTGTTCCTCCTCTACCTCAGTGGCTCCTCATCATCATCGTCAGGGAGATCAATGACATGAGGTGGGGCTACGAGAAAGATTCAAAGTTAAAGATGAAGATCTAATCGACCAAAAACAAAACTACGGAGATCATACCAAGGTTGGAGATGGCAGCATCTTCCATTTCTTGATCCTCGTTCCTGGCTGAGGTCTCGGAGGTAGCAGCGCTGCATATTCCAGAAATCAGTCGGTTAGCCAACAAATCGACCAAGAGTTTATCCATGCCAAACAAGAAAACACAAGTTCTTCTATTACCTGGAAATAGTGGGAATCACCATCCTCATCTTCGGCAGGGCCTTCGTCGGCTTTGATGACATCGCTCGAGGTTGCTTCGACGCTTTCTCAGTCGGTGCCGGAGAAGTCGTCCGAGGACGTTTCGTCGACTGCCCAACGGGTGCAGTTGCCTTGCCACGCTCGACTGCGGGGTCATGGGTGAGCTTGGATTGCCTTTCAGTACGGGGAGGGTCGACTTCCTCCTCCTCTTCTTCACCAGAACCGTCATCTTCTTCATCCTCCTGGCCGTCAGATTGCCACTCCTCCTGACTTTCACCTCCGCTCCCCTCCTCCTCCTCGACCTGTTCTTGCGCCCCATTGGGCATTGAGTACATCTCGGTAGTGACCTAGAAGACAACAAACAAGACAAGAATCAGTCAACTGAATTCTCACGAAATAGAATGAAGGAAGCAGGGTCAGAGTCGGAGGTACAAAATTGGACCTTGTCTGGCTGGTATGATTGGTCGAGTGGAGGGATCCTCCTGGCTCCTCGGGGGTTGTCCTTGTTCCCTGTTATGGCAGTCATCCACCTCTCCAGTGTGGCATCCTCGACCTCCTCCGGGTGGACCCGAGTGGTGTCTTCAGTGCCAGAGTACATCCACATCGGATGGTCTCTATATTGGAGTGGCTGGATGCGCCGTCGAAGGAAAACCTCCAGAAGGTCCATGCCAGTCACCCCATCACGGATAAGTTGGACTACACACTCGACCAGCACCTTAACCCGAGCCTTCTCCTCCGGGACCACCTTCAGAGAGGACGGCTTGCTCACTCGATCCATGGAGAAAGGAGGGAGTCCAGTCGACTGCCCTGGCGTCGGCTGGTCTTGGCAGTAGAACCAGGTCGACTGCCACCCTCGAACCGACTCAGGAAGGACAATGGCTGGAAAAGCACTTTTACCTCTCATTTGGACCCCGAGACCCCCACACATCTGAATCACTTGGGTTCTCTCGTCACTCGGATTGGCCTTTTTCACCGTCTGAGAGCGACAGGTGAAGATGTGTTTGAAAAGGCCCCAATGCGACCGGCAACCCAAGAAATTCTCACACAAGAACACAAAAGCAGCAAGATACACGATGGAGTTGGGCGTGAAGTGGTGGAGTTGTGCCCCCAAAAAGTTCAGAAATCCCCGAAAGAAAGGGTGGGGTGGCAAAGAAAACCCGCGGTCAACGTGAGTGGCTAAGAGGACACACTCACCCTCCTGAGGCTGCGGATGCCACTCCTTCCCCGAGAGCCTCGCTGATCCATGAGGGATCAATCCCTCATCAGCCAGGTCATCCAGATCCTTTTGGCGGATGGTCGAGCGGATCCAGTCGCCCTGGATCCAACCCTGCGGCAGACCGTCCCGCGACGAGGATCCACCCCGACTGGTCGCTCTTCCCTTCGCCTTCGCCGTCGCCTTCTTCGCCCGCTCCAAAGCCGTCGTCTTCTCCTTCACCATCATCGCCGACAAAGCACGCACAGGGCAGCAGCGCTGGGATAGAAGCGAACGCGGCAGATGAATCTGAGGAAGAGGGAGAAACAAATGAGGGCGCACTGTTCAAAACTCCCATCCGGCGCCTTATATGGGGTCGCTTCCGAGTGACTGACTGGTAGGCCCGGGCGATCCTGTCAAATCCCGCAACAGTCGCGCGCGCGATACGTGGCGAAAAAGGTGGCGTGAAAATCGAGGCGTTACTGCCTTATCCCATCCGAGTACTGCGGCTTCCTCCGCCTCGCGCGCTTCCCGAAATTTAGATCCCGCTAAATCCGCGAACAGCAAAGCAACTTGTGAGACTGGAGATTTCCTCTGATCCGTCGCTCGGAGATCTCCAAGTATAGAAAAGTCACTCGACCAATACAAAGAATGGATCAAGGCAACTGAAAAATAAGTTGGTGCCGTCACCTAAGGTCATTGATCCAGAACAAGACATACTCATAGCACACAAGATGGGTCGGAAGAATTCTCAACTCCTTCCTCACCCAAACCTCGATCCATTCGGGGGCTAATGATGAAGCCATGTACCTAGGGTAGGGTCATGGACCTATCCAAGGTACCCTCCCCAAGGATATCTCTAGAAGAAACTACCTTTCAGTCGACCTGGAAGGATTTCACTTGACGTACTCGAAGACACTCGACCATGAAGCCACTCACTTGACCGACAGGAGATCTAGGGTCACTCTGCACACAAATGGTCTGTCATTAAGTAGTCTTTATGGTCATGCTAGCACTTTATGTATGGCGTTACCAGTAATGCCAGATCTTAATGTACTTTAAACCCTACATATCTAAGGGCCGGAGGGGTCTAGCGAACTCTATACAAGCCACCCCTCCTCAGTGTAAAGGGTTCACACCCTTGTAACTTATACGCATATAATCCAGTCGACCGCCTCCGGGCTCTGAGACGTAGGGCTATTACTTCCTCTGAGAAGGGCCTGAACTCGTAAACACCTTGCGTACACAACTGCTCCATAGCTAGGATCTTGCCTCTCCATTCCTACCCCCCTATTCTATTGTCAGACTCAGAACCACGACACCTGGTGCACTGAAGCAAGGCCATCGATCCAGTGCATCGTGCGTCTCCTCGCCTCCAATCCTCCAGCGATCGAGACAAGCAAGAAGCGACTCGTCTCTTCGTTTCTTCCTCCGGCGGCCATCGATGAAGATTAGGTTAGGATTCTTCTGTCCAGCAAGGATCAAGACGATGGAGCACGACTGGTCCAAGAAGGCAGGAACCGCCAGCGAGGGGGGACCGAGACAAGGGATTCTTCTCAACTTCTGTCTGCCCGTAGGTAAAGTTTATTCATGTTCATGCCATCTCCAATTTCTTAAGCATCATCGTTAGAAGATAACCGGTAATCCCATGAGGCTTTAACTAGGCATTTTGATTTCCACCCACTATCTAGTTTTGCTCAAATCTAGCCTTTTCTTTTTCATCTATTAGGCATTGGTATTGCAAGATCCAAGTTAAGTCTTTGCTTATAAAACTTGAATATGATTGCCAAAAGTGTAATAAGAAAGAAAAAAGGGTTTAACTTAGAAAACATGCATTTGAGAAGATTGATTATGAGGATACTAAAATACTTTATTACAAAGAGCACTAAAAGGTTGGTGTTGTTTAGGTGAAATCTATACAACCAAGAATTGGTATGTAAGATTCTATGATATATATATTATTATAGTTCTAGTTATGCAGTTTTTTAAGAAAGAAAGGACCCGCTTTAGAGTTTTGCACGGGGCCTCCGATTTTGCCGGCTCGAACCTGGGTCTCACCGAGATGGGCTTGCAAACTTCCTGTTACATGTTGAAACAATTTCGGTCCCACCGAGTTTGTGCAATTGGTCCCACCGAGTTTGCCTGACCAACCCTTTGTTTGCTCATTACCAAAATCGGTCTCACCGAGTTTGAGTAATCGGTCAAACCGAGTTGAGGTTTTACCCTAACCTTTGCACACCGGTCCCGCTGAGTTGACCTTGTCGGTCCCACCGAAAACTCTGACATTCACATTTTGACCTGAATCGGTCCGACCGAATTTCACCGTTTGGTCTCACTGAGTTTGGGAATCTATGTGTAACGGCTAGATTTTGTGTGGAGGCTATATATACACTTCATTCGTGGAGAGAGCCATCAGAACGTGCCTACACTTCCACTACTCATTTTCTGAGAGAGAACCGCCTACTCATGTGTTGAGACCAAGACATTCCATTCCAACCACAAGAATCTTGATCTCTAGCCTTCCCCAAGTTGCTTTCCACTCAAATCATCTTTCCACCATAGCCAAATATGTGAGAGAGAGTTGAGTGTTGGGGAGACTATCATTTGAAGCACAGGAGCAAGGAGTTCATCATCAACACACCATCTATTACATTTTGGAGAGTGGTGTCTCCTAGATTGGTTAGGTGTCACTTGGGAGCCTCCGCAAAGATTATGGAGCTGAACCAAGGAGTTTGTAAGGGCGAGGATATCGCCTACTTCGTGGAGATCTACCCAAGTGAGGCAAGTCCCTCGTGGGCGATGGCCACGGTGGGATAGACAAGGTTGCTTCTTCATGGACCCTTTGTGGGTGGAGCCCTCCGTGGACTCGCGCAATCGTTACCCTTCGTGGGTTGAAGTCTCCACCAACATGGATGTACAATAGCACCACCTATCGGAACCATGCCAAAAATCTCTGTGTCTCCAATTGCGTTTGCACACTCCAATCCCATCCCTTTACTTTCTTGCAAGTTGCATGCTTTACTTTCCGCTGCTCATATACTCTTTGCATGCTTGCTTGAATTGTATTGTTAATGCTTGAAATTATGCTAATTGCCAACCTCAACTTGAAAAACTTAAAAACTGCCACCTTTGTTTGTTGAGAGTCTAATCACCCCCCTCTAGACACCTCTTCTCGATCCTTTCAATATGCTTTTAGGTATTGCAATGATATCAAGTTTCCTCTCTTTATGTTGAAAGTTTTGATGTCATGCTTGTTTTACCTTCCTATGCTAGTTGATTCTTGCTCCCATAATTTGTTTTCTCAAGAAATCCCTATGCATAGGAAGTGGGTTAGACTTAAATGTGCTATTCATGTGATTCATGATGTTCTCTTGATGTTTCAATCCTTATCTTTTACATGAGAATCATTGAAATCATCATGCCTAGCTAAAATGGCATTAAAGAAAAATGCTTGTTGGGAGACAACCCAACACTTTTACCTACTATTTTTCTGTGTTCACATGATTAGGGACTATATGAATCATGTTTTATTGCTTTTGCTTCAATAAAGTGCCAAGTGAAGCCTTTGGGATAGTGTGGATGATAGTTGACTTGATTCTCTGCAAAAACAGAAACTTTTCCACTCAGTACAGGAATTTTGAAAATTCACTGGAACTTGGTTTTCATCTAAATTTTTTACAGGTCATAGATATGCAAAGTCCCTACTTTGTCCTAGTTTGTCACAATTGTTTGAGTATCATAAGTATGGTAGTTGTCCAAATCATTACAGACTGTTCTGTTTTTGACAGATTCAGTTTTCAATGCATAGTTTGTTTGTTTTCTAGTTTCTATGGCTTATATTGATCAATATAAATTGCAGAAATGATAAGGTATAGTAGGCATTGTGTGAGAAAAATTCTTCATCTTGTCTTTGATAGTACCAAAGTGAATGATTTGCTCTTTATCATACTAACACATCTCATGAAGTTTCGTTAAGTTTTGTGTGATTGAATTTTTCAAGTTCTGGGTGAGATATCAATATTAGGAGAATAAGGAGTGACAATACCCTAAGCTTGGGGATGTCCAATGCACCCCAAGTTAACATTCAAGGAATATCCAAGCAACTAAGCTTGGGGATGCCCCGGAAGGCATCCCCTCTTTCATCTCCGACATTATCGGTAACTTCACTAGGAGCTATATTTTCATTCATCACATGATATGTGTTTTGCTTGGAGCGTCATTTTATTTTGTTAGGATTTGCTTCCTTCTATTTAAAAATATTGTTTTGCTTCTTTTATTTCAATAAAAATGTCAAGTATAGCCTATGCCATGCTTATTTTGCAAGTCTATATGTGGTTGTTTGAAAACAGAAAGTTGCATGCTAGTGCGTGAATTCTCTAGAAAAGTCAGAATGTGATAAAATGCTGAAACTTTTTGCAAAATAAGCTAAGATAAATCTTATACAGTGTGGTAATTGTTCAGAATTTTGGAATTAGAGAAGTATGGATCTTCTTGCATTCTTTACAGACTGTCTTGTTTAGACAAATTGTTGTTTGTTTGCATTGTTTGCATATGTTTGCTTGATGATTCTATTTGAGGATATGACTATTAAATATGCAGAGGCAT
Organism: Triticum dicoccoides; assembly: GCF_002162155.2. NCBI lineage: Eukaryota > Viridiplantae > Streptophyta > Magnoliopsida > Poales > Poaceae > Triticum > Triticum dicoccoides. The sequence goes on along the minus strand of NC_041389.1, from coordinate 416,355,189 downwards.
TTAGTATGCAATGTTAAATAATAATTTTAGTAATTTTCTACAGTAGAGAATGAGAAGGTTTTGCATTGATTTATACTAACTTATCTCACGAGTTCTTGTTGAGTTTTATGTGGATGAAGTTTTTGAGATTTAGGGAAATCGTGATATGAGAGGAATTAAGGAGACACAAGAGCTCAAGCTTGTGGATGCCCAAGGCATCCTAAATTAATATTTCAACAAGTCTCAAGCATCTAAGCTTGTGGATGCCCAGGTAGGCATCCCACCTTTCTTCATCAACAATTATCGGTTAGCCTCGGCTGAGCCTAAGGTTTTGCTTCTTCACATGATGTGTGATATTCTTAGAATGTCATTTTATTTTGTTTTGCTTGTTGTTTTAATAATATACTTAGATCTGAAATTTTTTAAATAAAAGAGAGTCCTCAAATAGCTACCCATTTACATGACTACTCGTTTGATCTTCACTTATATCTTTTTGGAGTAGTTTGTCATTTACTCTCGTGCTTCACTTATATCCTATGAGTACATTGTTGAATGAATTAAATATCATGAAGTTGAAATTATATGTTCATATCATGCCTAGTGGTAGCTTCACATTGGGTTTAGAAAGTGAAATCTTTTGAAGCTTGACAATCACAATATTGGTCATACAAGCAATTCATGAATGATTAGTAGAAGGAAGAGAAATTTCACATGCAAATATATTATCTTGGACATCTTCTATGATTGTGAATACCCATTAATTATTTTCAAACTTGAGCAAATTAGTTGAATTTGGACAAGGATGACAACGTAATGAGTTATGTTTGAGTATATTTGCATATAAGTTATACTGTTATGGATCCTCCAACATGTGGTGTTTGCCTAGGATCTTTTGCTAGCCAAAAATTCATACTAAGCAAAGATACTACTTGTGCATCCAAAAACCCTTAAACCTAGTTTCTTGCCATGAGTGTCCACCATACCTACCTATGGATTGAATAAGATCCTTCAAGTAAGTTGTCATCCGTGCAATAAAGCAATAAAATTGCTCTTAAATATGTTTGATCTTTTATTGTAAGGGAAAATTGAGCATTGTACGAACTTGTGATGGCAAAGTAATAAAAGCGATGGACTGCGTAAAAAAGGTTGCTATCATGAGGGGCAATATAACGTGGCGTTCCTTTGCATTAAGAGTTTGGGCATCCAAAAATAAAAAGCGCATGACAGCCTTTGCTTCCCTCTGCGAAGGGCCTATCTTTTCCTTATCAGTATTTACTTTTATGCAAAGAGTCAATAGTATGAATTCTTATTTCAACCTCAAGTATTCTCTAGTTGGTAAGCATCATGTGGTGGGGAAAGATCTAGCCACATATGACCAGTAAAATATATTTGATCATGAGTTATTATTGTTGACAATTATCTCTATGATAAATAAGTTGGGAGGCAAAATATTAAGCCCCTATCTCTGTGTTTGATGGATGCCATTTGTTCTAAGAATATGCTCTGAGTACTAGCAATCATAGAATACTATATGATGATTGAGTATGTGGAGCTCTTACTTAGACTTTGTTGAATAAGTTGAATTGTAATTGTTTGGTGACTAAGAATATAGGTTGTTGAGTTTCAAGAGAATTCATTGTTGAACCATAATGTGTGAATTGGTGGCTACTTTAACATGATGAGTTTTATGAGAAAGATTTGCTGTGCTAGGAAAAGTGATTGAAATTATCATTGATCAAGCTTATGCACTTTTCTAGCATTCACAGTTCATAAATTATTTCTTTTATCATTTACCTACTCGAGGACGAGTAAGAATTAAGTTAGGGGATGCTGATACGTCTCCAACGTATCTATAATTTATGAAGTATTCATGTTGTTATATTATCATTCTTGGATGTTTTACAATCATTTTATAGCAACTTTATATCATTTTTTGGGACTAACCTATTGACATAGTGCCCTGTGCCAGTTGCTATTTTTTGCTTGTTTTTTACATCGCAAAAAATCAATACCAAACGGAGTCCAAATGCAGCGATTTTTTTGGAGATTTCTTCTGGACCAGAAGACACCCAGTGGGCCAAAGAAGTACCAGAGGGGTGTTCCAAGGGGAGCACAACCCACCTATGCGCGCCTGGCCCAGGCGCGTGATGTTGGCTTGAACTACGTCGGTATTTCCCCAAAGAGGAAGCGATGATGCAGCACAAAAACGGTAGGTATTTCCCTCAGTGATGAAACCAAGGTTATCGAACCAGTAGGAGAACCACGCAACACCACATAAACAGCTCTTGCACACAAAGAACAAATACTTGCAACCCAACGTAAGAGAGGGGTTGTCAATCCCTCACGGGTAAAAAGATAGGTGTAGTAGATTGGATAAATAGATCTCGCGGGAACGCGAGATAAAATAAATAACTAAAAATTGTAGCAAGGTATTTTTGTATTTTTGGATTAATAGATCTAAAAATAGAAGCAAATAATAATAGATCTCGAAGGCAAATATGATTAAGAAGATACCTAGGGGCCATATATTTCACTAGTGGCTTCTCTCAAGAAAAATAGCATACGATGGGTAAACAAGTTATTGTTGGGCAATTGATACAACTTCAAATAATCATGACGAAATACAAGCAATGATCATTATATAGGCATCACATCCAAGATTAGTAGACCAACTCCTACCTGCATCTACTACTATTACTCCACACACACTACAAAAAAAGACATATCCGTGACATTTTGGGCCGAACGAATTTTTTTTGTCATACTTATGACACTTCTATGACGATAATTGTGACAAAACCAGGTATCATCATAGATGTGGTGGGCTCCTACTTCTATGACAAAAAATCATGACAGAAAATGGGCTTTTCATCCCGGGCGGGCCGGAGACACAGCTGCGTGACATTCTTTGGGCCGTGCATGACGGAAAAACCGTGGTAGAAGTGAGGATGAGGAAAATATCAGGGAGTTCCTGGTTACGGTGGGTGGTCGGGGGCGGAGCGATGCGTGTTTCTCTCGTACACGTATGCGCGTGGGTGCGAGGCGTTGGGCTCTAACTGAACCTGAGCGAGGCATCGCCTAACTGAACTCAAGTGATTGCACTGCAGGCTACGCGTTACTGAACCTGAGCGATCGAGCGATTCCTTCGCTACTGCTACTAACTGAAGCCAATCGATGCT
>NC_041389.1:416277413-416351808 GCF_002162155.2 Triticum dicoccoides | reverse complement strand
ACATGACCCCGTGGTGTTGTCGCTGGATGAACAGGACCCTGATCGATCGAGCCGGTTGGGCGTGGATGAACAGGATCCCGTGGAGGGCTGGATGAACAGGACCCCATGGAGGGAAGGTTGAATAGTAGCCGGTGGAGGGCTGGTTGAATAGTAGCCGGTGGAGGGCTGGATGAACAGTAGCCCGTGGAGGGGTGGTTGAACAGGACCCCGTGGAGAGGGCTGGTTGAACCGTAGCTGGTGGAGGAGCGCGCGGTGGAGGCTGGATGAACAGGAGCCCATGGATGAACAGTCGCAGGTGGAGGCTGGAGGAGGTCGACGGTAGATGAACAGTAGCCCGTGGAGGCTGGAGGAGGTCGATGGTGGAGATGAACAATATCCCATGGAGTCCTGTTTTGCGGTATGTCACACCCCTCCCGATGAACAGGACCCCTGTTTTGACTGTAGCGCTCCAACACAAGTCCGTTTCCTCCGTTTTGCGGTACGCCACACCCCTCCCGATCAACAGGACCCCGTTTCGGCCGTAGGAGGTCCAACAGAAGTCCGTTTCCTTCGTTTTGTGGTACGCGAGACCCCTCCCGATGAACAGGATCCCGTTTCGATCGTGGCCGGTCGAACACAAGGTCATTTCCTCCGTTCTATGGTACGCTAGGCGTCGTTTCCATCGGCTGTTCTGTCCAAGCCGGCTGGCTCCCGATGAACAGCACGCGTTCCGTTGCCTCCCGATGAACACGACGCATTCTGTTGCCTCCCCATGAACACGACGACGACGCAGTTTCTGCGTTCCGACCCAGCCATGTACACGAGCCCTAGCCATACGTATGCGCGACTAGGCGTTTGAGACCCCGCCCGTATGTACGTACGTGGCCGTATTTACTTTATTGCACCCTGGCCGCTGTACGTACGTGTACATGCTACATGCGCGCCTCTACTACGACATGTGCACGCCTCTACTACGACACGTGCGCGCCTCTACATCGACCAGTATGTACATACACGTTCGCAACCACAATGATAACGATACATACGCTTCGACCAGGTGGGTCCCAATTGTCAGTCACTTCCTTGCGTGCGAAGATGTAGCTGGTGGGTCCCAGCAGTCAGGGGCGAATTGTTTTTTTTGCCCGTAATATGGACGCACTTCCTTGCGTGCGAAGATGTAGCTGGTGAGTCCGAACAGTCAGGGGGGAAACATTTTTTTCTCGAAATACGATGGCCCGTCCATTGGGTCCTTGCTGTCAGGTGGAGGAATCATTATTTTGCGCATAATAAGGAGTCACTTCCTTGCTACTGCTATGGACCCAGCTATCAGCCTCTCCATGTACAGTACTCTTCTGATGGAAGTCATTCCTGGATCACGTTGACCACACCACACCGAGAGCACCAGGACGATGGACGACGGCGAGGCCTAGGAAGGGGATGGTGCGGAGCTGGGGAAGACGCGGCAGTGGAAGCCCACGTGGAGAGGAGTACGAGGGTTCACTGGTTCGGCCGCGGTGTGAGGCTGCCGGTGCCGCAGAATAACAGGGGGTGTGGGTGAGTGGATGGCCTGCCCAGCGGTGGGAGTAGTAGGGAGCAGTGAGGCCTCCGCGGCATCACAGTCGACCATGGGAGACAGGAGCACGCGGCAAGACCGGCGCTGGTTTGGGCGGCTGGAGCAAGAAGACCAGAGGTTTAAGAAGCACTACGGCCGTTGGATGGACATCGTACAATCACCGGAGCTAGAATCGTTCATATTGACTAAGTTGACAAAGCCCTCCGTCCCCATCAACTTAGTAGGCCCACAAATCATCCTCCCACTATGGTGGGTCCCAGCTAGCAGGGGGTATTCATTTTTGTGTGCGTAATAAGGAGGCACTTCCTTGCGTGCAAAGATATAGCTGGTGGGTCCGACCTGCCAGCGGGGGGAATGTTTTTTCGCGAAATACAGAGGCCCTTCCGGTGGGTCCTAGCTGTCAGGTGGAGGAATCATTATTTTGCGCATAATAAGGAGGCATTTCCTTGCGTGCGACCGTGGACCCAGCTGTCAGCCTCTTCACGTACAGCCCACTTCCGATGGATGTCATTCATTGACCATGTTAACCAGGCCGCGCTGAGAGCACCGGGGCGGTGGACGACGGCGGGGCCTAGGAAGGGAACGACACGGAGCCAGGGAAGACCTGGCAGTTGTTTCCACGCGGAGGGGAGTACGAGGGTTTACTGGTTCGTCTGTCGTCACCGGAAAATAACAGGAGGTGTGGGTGAGTAGAGGGATGGCTAGGCCAATGATGGGAGTACGGTGGAGCAGTGAGGCCTGCGTGGCAGCATAGCCAGCCGCGGGAGGAGGGAGCAGGCAGTCCCACCGGAGCTTGTTTGAGCAGCTGGAGCAGGAAGAGTAGAGATTGAAGAAGCACGACAGCCGTTGGATGGACATCCAACAGTCACTGCTCTCGTGTGTTGAAACCTTTTTTTAGGAAAGCATACGCGTCAACCTGTAGTAAGCGCACAAGTCAGCCTCAAATCTGTGGAAAACAGCATACAACCCATCTACCATTATTTGTAATAATGTACAACACATTACACACCATATTTGCTAATTCTTAAGATTTTTTTGGAGCCCATCTTCTTTTTGTTAGCATTACACACCATATTGTGGCCACGGTTAAAAATTATACGAATTTTTGCATATTTTGATGCGGTCAACTATTTTTAATCCCGAAATATCGATTCACATTCAAACTATTTTGAAAAAATAATTTATATAAATATAAAATCCAAATAATTGTCTATGCATAAAAATCAATGGCATTTAAAATCTTGTAATGAAAAATAATTGAAACTAAGTCCCGGTTTGATGTGTTTTAAAAATGTACAGCCCATTTTTGGGCAAACCGAATGAAACTCTCCTTGTCTTGAAAGATTTGCAGCCCAGCAGGGCTGATAAAGCAAGTAGGCCTCGTTTGGGTATTTCTTTAAAAAATAGAACTGGGCTAGCCATTTTTAGCAAGAAAAAAACACAACTGGGCTCATGATGTGGTAAACATAAATAAAACCCTGGCTAGACGGGCCACAGCCCCCGCACAACCCCATTGTTACCCTGATCCGTCGCTAAAACCAGTATAAATAACAACTGCTTGTTTCTCCAAAATAATTGCACGACCTGCTGGGTCCCTGGTGTCAGCCGCTCGTAGTGTAATTCTCTCGTTTATTGACTACGTTGACAATGGCGTGAGCCCCAGATGTCCAACCATTAGGAGGAACCATTTTTTGGGGGCTTGTAATAACGAGGCACTTGCTTGCGCACTGCCATGACGCTGGTGGGTCCCTATTGTCATCCTCTCCACGTACAGTCATCTCCTTGTTCCTCTCGGTTGTTGACGACGTTGACAACGCAAGAGGGCGGCGCATCGCGCATGGCAAGCGAACCAAGGTGGAGGACAATGGCGAGGCCTTGGACGGAACGAATAGGAGCCATGGAAGATGCGCCAGCCTAGTCGCAGGCGGAGGGGAGTACGAGGGTTGACTGGTTCAGGTGTGGTGCATGTTGGGGCTGACGTCACCAGAGAATAGCAAGACGTGTGGGGGAATAGAGGGAGGGACTGGCCAACGTTGAAGGGTACAGTAGGGCGGCAGAGGTGCAACCAGCCATGGGAGGTGGGAGCAGGCGGAGCCGACGGGGTGGTTTGGTTTGGGCAACTAGAGGAAGAAGACTAGAGATAGAAGATACACGACAGATTTGGATGTCAATCCAATGGCTGGTAGGCAAAATCATTTGTTGACTGGCTAGTAAGTCGACACCACCTTGGATAGTCTATTTCCTCGTGGGTCCAAAATGTCAGAATCCAAATTTTTCACAGTCATGCAACATTTCCTATGAAAATTTACAACCCATTAGATGTGCTAGTTCGAAATAAGTTTGTGGGTCCCGGTGGGGGCTAATCACTCGGCTTCTGTAATGCACAGTGAGCTCAAGCAGCCGGCAAGAGTGATGTTATTTCCCTTGGTTGGGATTTGTTACAATATTTCACTCTAAATTAAACGAATGGCAAGCCATTTGCCTTGTTTCAAAGAAAATATGACAGTCACAGTCGAGTTGAAAAGGGCAAGAACATCTATCTCCAGCTTACAAACTATACAAAAGCACAAGGGTTAATTGTTCATCAGGTTTAGACAAAACCCAGGCTGAAAAGGGAAACAACATCTAACTCCAGCACTATTTTCGGCAGTCACAGTCAAATGGATCGATCAGGTCCATAGAATGAACATCCTGGGTCGTAAAATTTACTGGATTATGACCACAGTATGTTGTAAATAGAAGCCCGACACGTTGAGAAGCTCTTTTGCCCACTTGAAACTCCTTTTTTTGCTCTTCGACATACCCATCCGTCAAAACCATGATGCTGATAAACTTAAGCCTAATGGACAATAGTAACCTCGCATTCAGCAGGAAAAATGTGACAAATCTAGTGTTTGCACGGTTGGCTACATATCGTTCTAGCATTATTGTCTTCAATCGAATCTCATGAGAAGTGAGAAAATCCCGGTGCTTACGAATCCACCGATTGGTTATAACTTTCTTACCCCGTCCTATTGCCTAAATAGACATGAAGATTGAAAACAGTTAAGGTCTAAAAAAGAGTGTCAAAAGAGCAATAGCTGAACGGTTAATTCTAGTACACTATATACGGGCTTCCAATCTGCGTGAAATTATCACCTTTATATACAACTTCTCCAGACATGGAAAGCATTGCAGCAAGCCAATAATCTTGTTCATATCAAAACTATTCATTTGGATATATAAGATCTTGATAGAATCCAGCACCATTGATAGGCCATCCATGGAGAAACTCTTAATTGAGCATAGAACATAATATTAGTACAAAATGTGTACCCCAAGATGATATATAACTTATGCACACAAATGCAGCTTATGGTTACAAGTGTAGATGATAATATAAAGTACCTAAAGAACTGTGGAGCCAAACACCATATTGAAATGAGCACAGAGATCATGTATTACACCCAAGGTCTCCAGTTTAGGTGCAAAGCAGACGGTTATTTGCAACGGTGAATAACTAGAATCAAGGATCAACCTTTGAAGTGAAGGGGCATCTTGGATGATGAGCTGCCTTCCGTCAAAAGAAATTCCAATTCTTACAAGGTTAGGCGACTTTATTTGGAGACAACCAATTCTAACTGTGAAAACAAGCACCAAGCACTCCAGGGCAGGGCAACTGGAGTGGATGATGCTACGCAATGAGGCCTCCGATATACGAACTTGCACAAGTGAAAGTTTCTTGAGAAATGGGAGTCAAAGGTTTAGCACCAGATTGTCTGATAGGTAGCACAACGCAAAGGTGGCGGTGTGGAGAGAGGAGGAAAACTGCGAGATGGACATCGATGCTGAGGGCACAAGTACATGGCATTCAGTATGTGGTAGGTGATTTGCAGGGGAAGAGTAGAACTCAAGCAACTGTAGTTCTGTGAATTCAGGGGATTTCATCCAGGCGTCCACCGTGCAGGGCATGGTATGCTTGCTCAGGTAGCATGACGGGATGCAGAGGCTTTGAACGGAGCCCTGGTGTGACGAGATGATGGCTCTGTTTCAAAATCATTGAAAAGAGATAGCTGACAACAGTCGAGATTAAGGGGCACGGCGCGCTATAGAGGGCGCCACCGAATTGAGAGGACTTGGGTGCGGCAACAATCCTTGGTGGGGAGAAGTGAGATGATCTCCCCAAGGACGGCGTCCGAGAGATCGCTGATGCGGTCCACCCGAGATTCTATGGGTTCCTGGGATCCATTGGGGCGATTCGCTCCGACTTCTTGGTCCAGCCCTATAACAAAAGGATGGACTGATGAGTTTGGTATAGATCAGATTTTATATATGTATGAACTAGGTATGTCTTCGGAAATATTGAATACTTACCAGAGAGGCCGGATTTGTGGCGTTGAGGCCGACGTCTTCAGTCTCCATGGGCCAGCTCTTCTGCGCCTTGAAGAGCAGCTTCCACATTCCCTCGTGCGTGGTGCCGAGGAAATGCTGTAGAGTCCGCTGCTCCTCCGGCTTGAATTCCCACATGAGGGGATCCCGACGCTGACAGGGAAAATGTGGCAGAAGAGCATAATTTGGACCACGTTGGTTAGACCAACGTTCTTTCCCAGCACGTTGGTGATGCTCATTTGCAGCGCCTGCACCTTCGTCTGGGACCCCCAGTTGTGGCCCTTTGCGTTCCAGGAGACGAGCCTCATGGGGGGTCCGGATCTGAACTCCGGAATCGCTGCCCACTTAGTGCGGCGCGGCTCAGTGATGTAGAACCACCCCTGTTGTCAGATCTTCACAGTCTCCATGAAGGCCCCCTTGGGGCATGTGGTGTTCCGCAGCTTGTAGACTGGAGGGTAGATCGGAGGCAGGATCACAACATTGCTAGGCTAGCCAATCTAGGGTTAGCCAACTCGATCTCAAGGTAGATCAACTCTTGTAACCCCTATACCCTAGAATATAATCAAGCAGGAGTAGGGTTTTACCTCCATTAAGAGGGCTCGAACCTGGGTAAATATTGCATCCTTTGTTCATAATTACCTTCGGTCCTCAGACATACAGCTTGGGCCCCCTACTCGAGATCTGCCAGTTTTGACACCGACACCCGCCCATGAAAAAATCCATGGGTGAATTTTTTTGTCCATGTCCAAACCCAATGGATATGCATACCCACTGGATATCCATTGGGTCCTCTCGAGACATATAAATAAGACATAATATAGTGTTAACATAAACTCTTCCATTCTTCACCTAGTGGCAGGCTAGGCCTCACTTATGGTAAACATTGACTTATGGTAAATCAACGTCCACTAGCAACCTAAGATCATTTAGTATTTTCTAACAGATTCGAATGATGAGACATTTAACTAGGAGATAAAAAATAAGGGAAGGGGCATTGGAGTATGAATGCCAATTAATAAATGTTACGATGGGGAATGCACAATTTCTTTTGCATGTTTTAGATTACAAAGTGTAAAATTGCAGTTGGACATGTGACTATGGGGTAGGGATAGCAGATTGTTTCCCATTAAGTCATACTATCAGGTCAGGTTTAGGTATACCCACAGGTATAAGATTATATCCATGCCCTACCCACGAGCAATTGGTTCAGGTTTGGGCGTCGCCCATGGACACAAAAGCACATCCAAACCCTATCCATTCGGGTCGGATATCCATGGGTATCCATGTCCATGGGTAAAATTGCCATCCTGAGGTTGGCTGGTCAAAGAAGCTGCCAAGAAACCTGGGTTAGCCTGCTAATCACCTCGGGTAATCCCCATACCCAGGAAAGATTCTTGGAATAAGAACTTACTAAAATTCGTCTCATTCATTTCGTGATTCTTCGCCATGGCAACAACCAGTTGAGCTTTCAAACTCTCAACCTCTTAAGCACGTGGGGCATTTTCTGCATTGGGCGCATTGGTGCCATCCCTCCTTTCGGTCGGCACATGTTGGCTTGCCTGGCGCTGCAATTCTGTATACAGCAAGTCCTCTTGAACCTGTTTAATGTGCCTCTCAAGGCGACTAGGCTTCCGCTGCTACATTGGATCATGTTGTTAGGCAATTCAATGATCTCCATAAAGGGGTCACCTTTTGAAAAATGGCATTTATTGTGCACTTCTCAGGTGAACTTTATCACCTGCTCCACTTCGGCTAGAGTATTATCCAACTTCCCTTTTGTTTGGGAAAGCGCCTCGGATAGCTGATTATTCTTTGCCCGATCACTTTGTGAAAGATGGCCCTTTCAGTAAAAACACAAGCCTTGTTACGAGCGCTCTGGCCCATATGAAGTCTTAGGGGCTACTACCATGGTTGGCAGTTTCATTTGTCTTTAAACAAACGGAGAAGTATAAGAAACCTTTAAGATAAAATAGGCTCGAACGGAACTTTACCTGCAGGCCTTGCGACAAAACACCTACTGCTTGCTCAAACACATAACAAGTTGCTCCGAGGTACGGATCCACTAAGCTTAGGGCATTGAACTCTTGATCGAAGAAGGTCGGGTTCTTAAGAGAGGTCTTTTCTCCGACAATGGTTCGTGGCGCTCTCAACCTCGGAATTAGTGGCTGAGAAGGCCTCCGAGTCTTTGAATTGAGGAACTTCGGGAGTAGCTATCGAAGTACGACGCCCTTCCGCCTCTCTGCTCGGAGCCACCGCCACCCTGACCCTTGCACCCCTCAGCGTTGAGGAAGGAGTGAACTGCCTATAAATAATTAAAAGGTTAAAATTCGGGATGTCGTTCCTGTTGAACACTGTAACAGGGAGATTACCTGGGAAATGAGGGAGCACTTTCTCCTGCCCCCATGACCTCCGCCTGTGCCCGAGCTTCTTACGCCTCCTGCAGGGGGCTCCCTCGGGGAGCTTTTTCTCCATGTGGACGTTTTGAGCGCTGTCCCTATGGAGGAGAAGTCAAGCTACCAGGGGCTTGAGGGAGAGGAGCTCGCTTTAGATTAGAGGAAGGGGCGTTATCGATGAAGCTCGCCTCGTCCCCGGCATATCGGGGGTGACGACCACCCTTGAGCCATCAAGGCTCTCCAGATAAAACTTCCTTCCTTCATAGATAAGGGCCAAATCCTCATTCTCGTGAAGGAGGGGATCCCCCGCTCGGCGGTGCGTCTCCGGCTCGGGCATCGGACTACTTATAGCCTCGACCCAATGCCTCCATCTTTATTAGAAACCTGTAAAGGGTCAATCAGATGAATTGATTATGAAATGACTCGGATAGACGAGGAAATCTGGGAAAACTTACTGTATCGGCGGGATTGTAGTAGGATAGCCCGTCCCGGAATTATCACCGAGCGAAGTCCTCCGACGTCCCCTGGTAAATGTCGACCAGCGCTGTCCCAAAGGCTAGTTGGTCGAAATGGTTGGACTCTTTGGTTTATCGCAGTGGCCATTACATCTATTATAGTGAGGCCGGTCCTCGCTAGTTGCTTCACCTAAGCTGCCAGTTTGGTTACTTCAGCACTGTCCTCTTGGCAACACCCTGCAGCCTCCAGCTATAGCGCCTCTTCGGGGGTTTCGAGGTAAATGGGGGAAGTCCGGGATGAACTGGGTCAAGAAGGGGGACATCCTCTATATAATACCACTTAGACGGCCAGACTTTGGTGTCCTCCCGAGGTGTACCTGATGAATATTCGATCGCATCGATGCGACACACCTCGGGAGCTCCGACTTCATATAGCTTCTCGGCTGGGGAGCGGGGCACTATATAGGAATACTTCCTCCATAGCCCGACATGTGCTTCGCACCCGAGGTGCATCTCACAAAGGGTAACGAACCTCGCGATATGTAAAATCGATTTGGGGATGAGATGGTGAAGCTGCAACTCGTAGAACTCCAGCAGACTCCGGAGGAAAGGATGAATAGGAAACCCTAAGTCGTGTAGTAGGAAAGAAACAAAGCATACCCTTTCATCCTCTCGAGGGGAAGGATGACTCTATGCATGCACTTGCCCGTTCAGGGATGTCAGTCCTGCGCGGGTTGCTGCCAGATCTGAATCTGGCAGGTATTCTTGAGTATCCAGGCTGTAACACCCTCATTTTTGGACCTTTCTTTTTTCTTTTGATTTTATTTTGTTTTTGCTCTGATTTTGTTTTTGGAGCAGTTTTATGGACTTGAAACCTGGGAGATCTTCATTTCTTCTCCTCCCAAGTGGCTCATCATTCTCAAATCTCTCTCAAGGTCATGTCATTTCTATTCTAGCCCAACCCCAAAATTCTTTTCTTGGGAATATTCCTTTGTCTATTAAAGGAATAATCATGTTTTATCTAGGTTGTGATCCAACCTATATTTAAGTCTTCCACAAAATTCCAAAATAATTCCCATAATTTGTTTGGATCATATATTCCCCAAATATGTCCAAACCTTCCTTGTTCAGTTCAAAAATAATCCAGCAATATTCATTCTTCATTTTTGCCCAGAGTGGCCTTCGGTGAAGGAAGTGCCACCTATGTTTCTTGATTGCTCCCAAACTTTTTGGGCATACTCTCACATCCAAATCATTGCCTCATGCCAAAATTCAACTCCATTTGCCTAGCCAATCTTCCTCAGCAACTTTCCAAAGTTTCCGTCAGATGGAAGCCTTAGTGAAGGAAGTACTAGCTACGGATACCCAAATGAGTTGAAATTTTGCAAGATCTTTGATATGCCCAAACCACGACTCCACCAATTTTCAGCTTCATCTAATCATCTATGTGAGCACACCTTCAAATATTTATTTCTGGCAATATTTTCAGGTTGTGAAGCAACTACAATTTATATTGCTTCATTAGTTCTGAAAATTTACCAGAGTATGCTCTTACCAACAAAACTTCTATCCACCAAATTTGGGATAATTTCATCAAGCCAATCTCTCTCTATAATTTTCTCAAGTTTTTGGGCAATGAAGAACACTATGACGCAAGTACTATTTTGGCAAGTCCAAATGGTATGAAATTTTCACAGCATCTTCATATGTCCATATCACCATGATCTACCAAATTTCAGCCTAAGTGTCCACTCCATGTGACTCCATCATCTTAATCAAGTTTCTGGACCAATTTTGCACTTGCAAAGCAATTAACTATGTTGTTTTGTGGTCCATTTCAACTCCATAGCATCGTAGTCTTTCCAACCCTAAACCTCCTGGACATCAAGTTTATCTCTTACCTCTTCTCATTTTGTCACAGAGATGTGGCCAAGTTTGTTGCAGAAAACTTCCAGTGTTGCCTCCCATCAATCTACGGCTTCTTCTCTCGATCCATCACCTCCTACAGTTCCCAGGATGTAAGGACGAAGTGCTAGACATCATTTCCCTGGTGCTAGGGTCACGTTCTTGCCATGTCGCATGGTGCCTATGTGGGATTCATGCATGTGCATGCACTCTGTGCGCAGCGGACACGATCTGTGCATCAACTAGCGTTAGACTGTCACGCTTCGACGAGGTCCGCGTGTTTGCGCCGCTGATTTGACTCCCCCTTCTCTCCCGTCGCTCTTTGATCCTCTGCCCTCTCTAGAAGTTGCCTCGCCGATGCTAGACATCGTGCGCCCACAGGCGCACTATGCACCGACAGCTCCTGTCTTCGCTCGTCTTCTCCCTTGCCCCCTTGGCTCTACACGTTGCTCCGTTGGACCTCCCATGTCCCTCTCCCATCGCCTACCGCCCGAGCTCACCTGCGTGCCCACGCGTCCGCGGCTCCGACCATGCGTCTACGACGGCATTGGGCTCAGCCTTCTCTTCCTCGCCTATTTAAGGCCACCCTAAGCTCGTCTCTCCTCAGCCCTCGATCTCCCTCACTCCCAATCAATGTCCATGGCCACTCTAGTAAGACCGCGAGGATTCCTTCCTCCACTCCGGCGAGAGCTCCGCCGCCTCGGCCTCATCCACCTTGAGCTTGCTTCGGTGCCCCTCCTTGATCCACCACCACCAACGCCCTCCCCGGAGTCCACTGATCAACTCCAGCCCCTTTGGTGCTTGAATCCTTGCCGGAATCATCGACTTTGCCGGCGCCCGCTGCCGCCGGAGACGCAGGGACCGACGTCGTTTGGCCACCTCCCGAGGAGCTGCAGGTACGGGTGAGCTTGCCGCTGTCTGCCCGATCCATCCCCGACGTCTCCCCGCTCTGCCGTGGCCTCCTCGCCGGTGAGCCGTCACCGGTGAGCCGCCGTCCCTCTGTTCCCTCTTCCTCTCTCTTAAACCTGCCAGGCCAACCCCACCTGCCAGCCTCTCATCCCACCCCTGAAACGTTTTCTAGTGGAAGCGTATTTCCAAAATACGCCTTCGACGTCACCCCCTCAGGATATTTTCTGAAAATCATTTAAATTCAGTTTAAATCCATATTTGGCCAAACTTTGACCATGAATAACTCCTAAACTGCAGTCCAAATGAACTGATTCTTTTTGCATTATTTTTCTTTTGAGCTCCTCTATTTTCTGGTAGAGTTTGGTATTTTTCTCTGTTGTCTAGATTTTCTCGATAGTAGTATTTGCATTATGTGGTACTGATAAATGCTTTCAAAAATGTTTTCCAGAGTGTTTTTAGTGTCTAGATGGAGACCAGGAGCATTCCATCACTTGCTTGGAGCAAGGCAAGCCACACCCTCCATTTGCATGACTACAATGCAATGCATGGTTTATTTAAATAATTTGATTAAAATCTTGCATTGGCTACAAATGATTTATTCATGGCATTTCTTGGAGTGATATTTTGATCTTGATGTTGCTTGGATTTCTAGGACTAATGTTTTGCAGATTGAGGATGACATGTTGCCATTGGATTGTTAGTGGCTATTATTATTTTCATCATGATATTATGCATTGGAGTATTATTTGGATTTGATGCCACCATATGGATCTATGGTTTACATCCTGATATTGCTGTTGGATCATTAGGGTCACTTGTTTTGGATTCAACATGATCATATTAATTTTTGCACCTATGGAGTTAATGATAATGATTATAATATAGCTATACTATTCGATGGATAGTGCTATCATTTGGGTTGTAGCTTGATATATGATATTAGGGCAATAGTTATCGCAGATATATCTTGGGGACAACTTCTGTTATTTCGTTGGTTAGATGCCACCGAATCGAGCGGCCCTAATGCGGTCTATTGTCATGCCTCTCGCTAGTTCCTCCAACTAGGGAAGGTTATGTGCTCGCGCTACCCTGATCAGGTAGGCAGCCATATGCCTTGTATGCCCAAGTTGTATGGATCCATTATCCCCGTTTGGGACTATTTTGTTTTTGCCACAACGGTGGCCGGCCACGAAGGTAGTAGATGACCAGAGTGGGCATCCGGGGCCACCCATGACTTAGCCCAAAGGGGAGTTGATCGGAGTGGCCGGGAGAGTGTCATGCAATAGATAGTTTTATCAGAACTTTGTTGGTCCACCCGAATGGGAGTACGAGGCCATGGGTTCTGTGGTGTGGGTACAATGTACCACTACAAAAAAAATACTTCCGTGATGATACGTGTTTGTCGCAGTAGGTCGCGCTTTTTGTCATGCATGTACATCCATGACGATTTTATGACAGAATCAAGATAGTCATACCTGTGCTGTCGTAGAAGTGTTCCATGACATTACCAAAATTATCATCACGGAAGTGTCCACTTCCATGACGATAAATCGCGCGTCACAGAAGTGCTTTCGTCAAGGGTGACCGACACGTGGCATCCATCGTAATGGAACACCGTTAAGCTATTGGGTCCGGTTTTGGATCCGATAACCCGTTAATAGCCCCGACCAATGGGGATTTTCCACGTGTAAAATCATCATTGGCTGGAGGAAACACATGTCGGCTCACCGTTAGGACAGATGTCATCCACTCATTGGACCGAAGGCGCCTATGATACGATGACACGTGGCACGGCCCAACAGAGAACCATTCCTGGCTGGCCCATTTTACTTGGTCAAAAGGTGGCGGGCTGGCCCACGAAAAGCCTGTTAACGGCCTGTTCGCATATAGCCCATTTACAGCCCGCTAACCCAGGGCCCGTTAAGACCTCTCCGAATTAGGCCCAGTAGCGTCATCTGGGTCGTCCAATATGATTCTAGCCCGTTTTAACTTCCGGCCCATGTGTCGGGGATATACCCCGCGGTATGACCCGGCCGGAGATATGACCCGGCTAGGACTTGATGTTTCATTGGTGACCCGGCAGATTATAAGCCGGCGGGAACAGTTAAGCATTGTAAGCCGACAGACACAGTCATATAACCCGGCAGACACGGTCATGTAACCCGACAGACACAGTCATATAACCCGGTAGACACAGTCATGTAAGCCGGCAGGCACAGTCATGTAAGCCGGAATGTTAAGCCGGTAGACGGTAAGCCAGATGGTAAGTTAGATCGTAAGCTAGACGGTAAGCCAGATGGTAAGCCAGATCGTAAGCCAGACGGTAAGCCAGACGTTAAGCCAGATTGTAAGCCAGATTGTAAGAAGCCCAAGACGTTAAAGAAGCCCATGGAGAGAAGCCCGTGATGAGAAGTCAGAATAGTTTAAGTCTTAGTCTGAGATGGACTCTACATGTAACCCGCCCCTCCAACTTATATAAGGAGGGGCAGGGCTCCCCAAAAGAGGGGGAAGAAGCAAGAAACAATCTCTAGGGCTAGACACAAAGAGCCGGCTTACCGGCGAGTCCCTCGTGATCATAATGAGACCTAGCTACAAACATCATGTAGGGCTATTACCGGATGATGTTTCCCGGGGCCCGAAGCTGTCTAAATCCTTGTCTTGTGTGTTGATCCGCCTCATGACTCTCGTCCCGCTCAACCCCTCTCAAGCTACCACATATATGCATTGGCCTCGCGACTAAGTCCTCACACTAAGGACATCTGCCGTGACAATTCCACGACACCATGTGTGGCCCATGACTTCTTTCGGCCCATATAAGGCTCTTTATAACTCTTGGCCCATTAACGACCCATGGTGAAACTGGCCCGTAATGAACAGTGTATCACTTTATACCCATTAACGGCCTGTTATTCCACTGGGCCGTTTCCATCCCAAATTATCTTTCGGCCTTCTCAGGGCCCATTGATTCTTGGGCTCATTTGCAGCATTCGGTTACATACGGCCCGTTACTACCATTTTCTGCTTGTGGGCCAAATTCAGTGCGTCGTTACAGTCGGCCCGTTTGTGGACCGTTAATACGTTGGGCCATTTTCATGTAAAAAAACATGTTGGGCTGTTTTCATAGAGTTATCAAATACGGCCTATTAACGTCCCGTTATGGTCCACGAATAGTATGGCCCATGATTGGTGAAATGATGATACGCCCCGTAGAAGGCCCATGGATCCTACGGCCCATATGAGGCCCATGGATCGTACGGCCTGTAGAAGGCCCATGGATCGTACGGCACGTAGAAGGCCCATGGACCCTACGATCCGTAGAAGGCCCATGAATCCTAAGGCCCGTATAGAAGGCCAATGGATCCTACGGCCCGTATAGAAGGCAAATGGATCCTACGGACGGAAGAAGGCCCATGGATCATACAGCCTGCAGGAGGCCCATGGTTACAATAGTCCGTGTGTTTCCATGATTATTTTGGCCTAGTTACCAAAAATAGGCTATTGTGGCCACTAGAAAAACACAGAAAATAACTACAATGACTACAAGCAAACAACTAAACACGACAATAAGGAAATAAATAAGCAAGTAATTAACGCCAGCCTACTACCGCTATTACACATATTACATGCATTGGGCATCAAAGTTCGCCACCAGTGCAAATATAGGGAACAAAGCAACATATTACATACACTGGCCGTCAAAATTGGCCACCAGTGCAAATAAATGTGACAGCAAAACAAGAGCATAACTGAAACAACTTCAGAAGAGCTCAAGAAACGTTATCCTGGGTATCCACCATGCTAGAAATATGCTTAGCAAGCTTATTAGCTTTGTCCTGTTTGGTGCTAAAATCCTCCAACCCTTGCTGTTGCACCAGAAAGTATGCATATGAATGCTCCAGGGACTTCCGCAGTCCTTCTGCTTCTTGTCGCAGCATAGTTGATCGATGTCTTTAAGCTTGTAGTTGAGACTCAAGAAACCGAACTGATTCAGACAGTGAGTTTGAATAGCTTGTGCAAGCGGTAGTGGCCAGTAACTCGAACACTAAACCAAGACAGGACTTTGGGGCTGTCTCGCTGTATTCAAGATAGTCTTCCTTAGCTATTTTATTAGCTTTGTTGGAGAACAACAAGGATGTGTCATTATCCTGAACCTTCTCTGCATTACTTCCTTTACCATTGCTTAATAAGGCACTCTTCTCCAATATTCTGTCAGCATTCTAAAAGAAGAAACAAGCAGACACATAACAAGTTTAGCATGTACTAGTATATGAAACTCATTTCGGTGAACCAGTTCATTAGTAAGGTGGACAGGATTAAACTACCAAGCCTTCTATTGCCAAGTACTAGTACATTATAAAAGCATCAAACAAACATATATCTATGTCCTATGGTCACTGCATTATCTTGCCAAATCAAAATAGAGACACAGTTCAAATCATATCAGTTCAAGATAAATCAACAGTGAAAGAATACAAAGAGTGGGAAACTACACGGCACAACAAGATTTCAGATGGGTACCACGGGTCTACATGTACAACAACACTATTGGGTCTGTTGTGATGCTAGTAATGTGCATGATATGAAAGTCAACTGTATACACAATTGAAATTGAAATCAACAGAGCTATGGATAAGAGCAAACCTGTTAAACAGACATGCGTGAACATACCTGCTGTGCCATTGGAGTTTCGATTGGATCCTTCAATTTAAAAATAAGTTTGTATGAGCAAAAATACAGTGATACAAGAGCAAAGCAATCATAGTTAAAAAAGGCACGCCTAAGAGAGCGCTTAAGCGCGCCTAGGCTCTAGGCGTTGGCAAAACGCATTGCGCACAACTACGCTTAGTCTGTGCATAACTACGCATAAGCATGTGCTTTGGTCAGTAAAGCGCAAGGAAGTGGCAAAATGCACAATTAACGCCTAGTGCTTTTTTGAACTATGATAGCAATGGAATCTTAAATTAGAACAATTGTTGTTCAGGTTTATGCACTTGTTCTACATGAACAGAGTACAATAAGACGCAAGAATATAATACTTAAAAATAGAAAATGAGCTCATAGACCTTACCACATTCTTGGTTCGGGAGCAGTACAGAACAAGGCGTTCCCAGTCATCGTCCAGTAAATGTGTCTCAGGAGAACGTAAGGGAATTTGATGAGTTTCTTTGCCGATGAAGTACATTTTCTTCAGGTAATTCCGATACTGCCACCAAGCATTCTTGAAGATAGCAGATGTATTAGCACAGGTTACCTCATCTTGAGTTTCCAAATCGGTCCTTCTCTATAGAGAAAAATGGGGAAATTTGTTGTATTATAACCATCATGGAGGTAGGATGTATGGGACGAAGCAAAGTAATTGCCATGAATAACATTACTTACACATAACTCCTGGACAAATACCTGCAACTGGCATTTTCCTTCATCTTCAGTATAATATTTCCAAGATGGGAAGATAATACGATTTAACAACATCAAATGCGATAGATGCTAAACTACGACTAGCTGGTTGTGCTTCCTCCACAGGAATAGGCGTACTAACTGGTGGAGTTGGGGTTCGTCGTGATAGTACTGGCCCTTTGGGCATTGGAGCTGCCTTACTAACTGCTCTTGTTTGGGAGCTATGTGGTGGAGATGGTGCTGCGTCAACAGGAACTGGGTTACTATCGGCTGGGGTTGGGGTTAGATTGGGTGAAGCTGGTTCTCCGTCCATCGCAGTAGGGGTACAATCTGCGAGAGTTTGGGTTATGTGTGGTAGGGCTGGTTCTTGTGCATGTACAACCGGGGTGCTATCTCCACCAAGAGGTAGCACTATTTTATTTGAAGACCGTGTTTTTAGTCCGCTAGATACTAGTATCACCCGCTCCAATTCAAATGGCTGATAAACATGAAACATAGTTGAATGTACAGACATTGTATGAGAGACAGATGCAATAGATAGTGTGGAAAAAAGAGGTCATGAAATAGTTGACATGCATATTGTTTAACTAAAACGGATAGCATGACATAATTTCACATATATGATGTCTATCTAAACTAGATAGCATAGCATAACATAATTCAAAGATATGATGAATAACTAAACATGATCGCATGACATAATTCACCTACATGTTATCTAAGTAATCAGGATCGCATCATTTAATTCACACATGTGATTTATATGCTAAACAGAGGGCATTCGATATGATGTTTGAACTAAGAACATGGTGTTGAATATTGTGTATATGATGTCTAAACTATGCAATGCAAGACACCATATGCATGATATGAGCAGTATAACCGTGCCAAGTTAGAGCATACACCTCGGTGGGGGAATAGGACTGGTCATCTGTCTCTGAATCCATCTCTGAGGAGCTATCGGCCCCAACCCCAATAACAGATCTGCTTCGACAGGTAGCACTGTCTGCTCTGAAGGCCTTGTTTTCAATCTAGATTTTTCCATCTCCCACCCAAATGGCTGATTCACAGGAAACGTAGTTTAATGTACAAACATTGTCGACAAATGGAAATGTATAAGAAAAGGATGGGCAAGATATCATTCAAATATATGATGCCTGGTTAAACAGGATGGCATTGCAGTTTTCACATATATTATGGCTGGCTAAAAGACATGAGACTGCATAATTCCCATATATGATATAGAAACTAAACAGGTGGCATTACAGAACATGTCTAAACTAAGCAGATGACATATATGATGTCAAAAGTAGGCACTGCAAGGCAACATATGCATGATATGACTAACATCATCATGCCAAGGTAGAGCAAACACCTTGGGGGGTAAATAGGAGTGGTTAGCGGCGTCTAAATCCGCCTCAGAACAGATATCTTTCTCTGGATTACAATCTGGAGAGGGGTGGGGAGGGTTTGCCATTGAACCCACCATGGAGCGATGTCTGCATGACATTGTATTGCCGCGCAAAACTCTTCTCTTTTTCTCTGCATGTTCAAGATGACTGTGTACAATATCTGACATGCATACGAAAAAATATGGTAAGATTATGTAAGGAGAGCATGCTGAAATTTAGAGTGATCGTAACAACCAGTGGATGGATCCAAAAATAATGATAGCATGCTGATCATTGCTTTAATTTAATAAAAAGACAGATGATGATTGCTTTACTATTTGTTTCCCACCCAAGATGAACAACATAGGCATACCCTAGGTGAACCAGATATTAGACAGACATACTATTCATTGCTGCCTCGATATATGCCCCACAACTAATTTAGAACTTAAGTTTGAACATTAATTTGGACCTGACTTGCGAGTCCAAGATGTGAATAGGACGATAAAGTAGCAGGTAATTTTAAGCAATACATAACATAAGCAGAAACAAAAGAGTGCGACCTCTCTTGTGGACCCGTGTACTCCTCAGGTTCATCTGCTGAGTCGATGATGGTGATGCCATTGTGGTGGGTCCCGACGGCAGGGAAGGAGATCTGAGGTGGCGAAAGACGGTCAGGAGTCGTGATGTCTGGTTTGGTGGATGCTTCTGTCGATGGAGCAGCTCAGGTGAGGTGGACGGCGTCGCGGCAGGAGCAGGATAAACCACACAAAGTTCCCTTCGACACCTACCTGTAACTGAAGTAATTCTGTAAGGGCTCATTTGGCTTGCACCAGAATAGGATAGGAATGCACATGGTAAATAGAGCATTTGTAAACACATGATTTTTGTCAACTTGGGTGCTTGGTTTACAGGAATTGGAAGAGCAGAGGAATGCAAAGAAACATGGCCAAATAAAGTGAAACCATATGAAAGCGTGTATAGTTAGAATGTTATTCTGCCACTAATGCACTTGATCTTGTTTTCATGCATAGGATTTTGAAAATTAGGTCCAGGTGGATGTTTTGCTTCATTCCTTTCAACAAAATGCATGAATAATTGAATAGTAGAGTGCCATTGGAAAATTCCCTATTGCTATGTTTTTCCGTTGAACCAAAATAGCCCTAATGGATCGACGTGAATGTATAGTAATAAGTGATGCAACAAGTGTACGACCTCTTTGCCGTAGCCGTGTAGACCTCAACATCATTGGGTTGGTCGCTGAAGCAGTTGAGGCAGAGGTGGCTGTCGGAGGTGTGGAGGAAGATCTTAGGAATCTGTAGACAGCGTCCAGGGCACTGCTCTGTTGTGATGGATCGTTCTATTGTTGGAGCAGCTCCGGTGAGGCGTAAGACGTCAAGGCTGAAGCAGCACAAGACAGACATCGTCAATCTCAAGTGGGATTCTAATAGCATCTCCAATAGATGATGTAAAATAGATGTAAAATTTACATCACCAAAAACCACCTGACTACAACAGATGAGGTAAAAACTGTTGACTCTGAACTTAACTGTCGAAACTGAAATTTACTGTGGAATCTGAATGCTACTGTCAAAACTGAATGCAATGGTAGCAGAGAGGCACTTGACATGTAGTTTAGGGAGGGCCTGCGGTTCATCTTCAACCTACACCCCCCTAAGCCGCTAGCCACCACCGGCCGAACTGCCGGCCCCAGCGCCGCCTCACCGCCCTGAAACAACTCCCCACCGCCGCCCCGGCCAGCCCTCTAGGCCCCCACCCCCACCCTAAACCCTAAGATAGATAGTGGGGTACCTCTCCGGTGAGCCCCCATCCCCTCTGCAGGTGGTTGTTCCTTAACTCCGGCGAGCCCCCCAACCCCTGAAAATCGACTGACCCAAAAGTCGATTCAGTCGACTGAAGTGTGGCTAAATCGGAGCAGAGAAGCATCACGAGCAAGGGGGAGAGCAGCCTAGCAGCTGGGCGAGCGAGCGATCGGGCGAGAGCCGGAGCAGCAGCAGCAACACGAGCGAGCGAGCGAGAGCCGAAGCAGCAGCAGCAAATCTGGCTGGTATGGCCGCCGCCGCCGAAGGGGCCTCGCACTGGGGGAGAGCCACCATGGAGATGTCGCCCGCGGCGCCGGCTTCAAGGTAGCCGCTCCATGGGGGTGCGGGATGGAGCACCATCGGCGCCGGGAGGTCGAGTTAAGGAGAAGGTGCGATGCGATGAGTGTACAACCTCTTTGGTGGCGCCGAGTAGGCCTCGGCTTCGTCCGAGGAGTCGGTGAGGATGCTGCGATTCCGGTGGAGCAGGTTAAGGCGGCGCTGTGGGGATGGAGCAACCGCAATAGATGAGACGATCGTCGGAGCAGCTCCTTGGAGGTGAAGGACAGGGCGGCTGAACCGGCGGAATAACGAGATGGATGATAGATCCTCATCCGGGGAGGTGGACGAGGGACATCGAGTTGTTGCAGTGGACAACGTCGTCGAGGAAGAGGTTCCGGCTGGGCAACGGTGAGGTGGCGGACAGAGGAGGGTGGGGTTTCGCGGTTGGAGCGGAGAGGTTATGGCGGCCTGGGATTTCGAATGGTGAAAAGGGGGCGATGGGAGGGGTGAAGCATGACTTAGGGACGCGATTGTCCAAAATGTAGGGTGTGTTACAAAATTGCCCCCCACCAATTTGAACTAGAGGCCCTTTCGGCTCAGGGTTAGAAGGGGGATTTCACGTGTCGGGATTTGGCAGCTGGAGGGAGTTTTCACGCGCATTGTAATTTCGGGATAGCAAGGCGCGGGTTGTGAAGGCGCCAGTTTTGGGAGCACGATATCTGAATTTTCGGGATATAACAAGCCGCGTGTTGAATTCTAGGGACAAGCCTAACGTGTAGTAATATTGTACTTGTACGTACCAAATCAATTCGCACTTCCCTCAACCAAAAAGAAAACAAAAAATAAAACTATTCACACCGCACAAAGAGAGAGTCTTGCCCCGTTTTACTATACAAATGCTATTCAAAGCTACTCCCTCCTTCCATCTATATAGGGCCTAATGCGTTTTTTGATGCTAACTTTGACCAAATATTAGAGCAATGATATATGACATGCAACTTACACAAAGCACACCGTTAAATTCGTCTGTGAAAGGTTTTTCAATGATATAATTTTCACATTGTGCATGTCATGTACTATTAATCTTGTCAATAGTCAAAGGCGGTCTTAAAAATCTCATTACGCCCTATATAGATGGAAGGAGGGAGTATGAATCCATGTTATGTCCAATTAAATTTGTTCGCTTGCTGTATAATGCATGTTACGACCTACTCATACCAACATTTTAGTGCATTCCAAATGTCTATACTACCGCTGCAATTCGAACCAAATTTGAATTCGTTTCTCTATTTCAATAAGAATCTACAATCATGATTGTTGCCAACTTCAACCATCATTCATGTATTACCTTAATAACACACCACATGATTACTATAGAGATATATATGAACTATGTGTACTACATGAACTCGAATTCTATTTTTTGAATACACTTGATGTTGATTCCAAATAATTGTACATTTGATGTACTAACTATATATTCATAATTTAAACCATGTTCCATACGTACACCGTGTTTATCACACAAAGTATAGTGCCCCGCCCCCTACATTATGACAAGTATTTAGACAAGAGTTGCAAAAGCCACACATTAGCCCAAATTATAATCAATGTTCTACATTATGATATCTTCTTCAAGTATCCGTATCCACTTTTCTATAATGAATTATGATCTTTGTTCGTCTTTTACACCTTCACGATCCTCTTCTATTTGTAGCTAGCTAGCACTAACTTTCTATCATGCATGCACACGCCCGCCCCCCTCTCACCCACCCTTAGCGTCCCCTCCATTGCGCACGTTCATTATTTCTCTTTAGGTCGTCCACTCGCGGTGTGTGTAGGCCCCCGGCTCCTTCTTTCCGGCACACACCGATCGATATACCTCTCTAGCCAAGTGTGCCTACAACAAACACATATATACTTCCCCTCTTCTCTTATCACCATCCATGCCCCCCTATGTCCAATACGGTTCCACGCAGGTGCACACTCCCGCCCCTCTTTTCATTGTTCACATACTCGCACACTCCTCCCCCCTCGACATGGTAGGCCTCTCGCACCACCTCCTAGTCGCACCCTCTCCCCCCGTCTGTCTCTCCGGACCTTATTTGCTTCTAACACATGCAGGTGTGTATATGAACTGATCTCCCTACATATAGCCAGGTCGACTATAATTCATTTTTACCAAGCACCGATACACTTACCTTGCTAGTTATGTCTCTCCCTTTCTCGGACACACGACGGTTGATCTTCCTATGTAGTTACGTATGCTTACCACAACCATATCTTCTCCCCTCATCATCCTTGAATACCTCCCGACCCGTCTCTCACACACACGTGCATAGACAGACAGACATCCCCCACCCTCTCTTATTGATATTGCACTCATACACTCCGTTTGTCTAGCAGGCCTCTCCCACCATTTGTGAGACGCCACTCCACCACCAACCCTCCGATGCTCTACCTTTGTCTTTTTCCCAACCTTATTCCTCTGCTACACATATCCATGGATGTCGATCGATCTCCCTTAGTACATAGCAAGGTCTCTCTCCTTCTCCACACATATACTAGTCGATAGGTCTCTGCCCCCCCCCCACACACACCGATAGTCGAACGTTGTAGGTAGGTATCCATGCCACGGAGAAAAGCTGCACCTCTGCCCTCTCAAATTGCAGTAGGGCAGCCGCTCTGTATCATTGACGTGGGCAAACTCAAATTCGGTGGCACTCTTTATCGATCTGCAGCCACACACTTCATCTCTGTTTTCAATTCTATCGATATCTCACGTCCATGACTCCGTTTCACACACATTGCATATGTTACGTTTTTCTGTTTGAGATATCATCAACACATTCCCTCTGTTTCGCACAAACCATCTCTCTCACACCCACCCACGTACGTACCTGCACCTAAAGAAGAAGTGCACGCAGGACACACGTACTCACGTCTCGTTCCCGGCCGCGCGGGTACATGGTGGAGTTCATTTCTGTACGAAAAGGCCGCCCACGTGATAATTTAACGCGTGTAGCGGTTGTTTACTTGAAGGAGGGTCGGGTACCACACCTAGACGGAACAAAGTTCAACTTGACACGTTAGCATTAAATAAAGTTTTATATTCCTCAATGGCACGTACAAAATATAAAATGATTGCCGTGGGGAAAATGGAAAAATGGGTTTGTCTCTCGTCACACCATCTCACACAAGGCGGCCGTGGCCTCTCTCTTCAGCGTTGGTCGGTGATCCGGCCGCATCCCATCCGCCGGCGGAAAGGGAGGATGTGCATCGTCTCTCCGTTCGACGGTGTTAAGGCAGCACGTCCCGATCTGCGGTACTTGCCGTTCTCTTTGACCAAGCTCCAATGTGGCAGGGCCTTCACCACTTGCTCGCTACCGCGGTATGGGCAGATCCCGGTCGCCGGCGCCCTCCTAGTAACATCCCGACGACCCTCAGGTACAACTTCCGCCGGCCTTGCTCCACTGCCCATCTTCCCACGTTGCTGCATGTGGATCTTCTTTAGTTGTTTGCTTAAATATTATCTCGGCCGGTGACTTTCCATCTTGCAATCTCGTCCTCAAACCATTTTTGATAAACCACCATTTGCTATCTTTCCCTTATTACATGGAACATGCTTCTTTTTTGTCGGCGTATGTGTCTTCAACTCGTGTTATTGGGCAGTAATTGTTTTCTTTCGACCTCCTTTTGCAAACAGGGCTATCCATTTTCACCTCATTGCTATTGCGACATTTTGGTGAACTACACAAATCACTTTTTTCTAAAGAGTGTTTTGTGCAGTTCCGCCAAAATGTCACACGGGCAATGTTTTTACATTTATGTGGGACTGCAGAAAGGGAGATTGGTTTTGCTATCCTCCTCATCCAACTTCATGCCTAATCTTCTCCAACAAGAAGTTAGTCCTAAAGAGAGATCGTAGAGGTGATCGGCTTCTATTTATGTGTGTTATGTTTCATCATCTAGTTCCACTATTATTGCAATCACACTGACTGGATATCTTTGCAAACAGGGATGGTCCGCTCGATTTTAGTGGAGCTGCACAAAATGATCGGATTGTGGTGTCCTTCATACACCTCTTTTTTGGCTACAGAGATGGGTGAAACTAGCTGCCAAGCAATGAACACTGTGCCAAGGAAATGGAGCCATGCCTACGAACAACATCGATCAATTATATTTTTTTCTTTATTTGTACACCTTCTCACAACTTTGTCTTCAGTTGTGATGTGAATATTGGCGCTGATCTGCGAACCATTGAGATGCATTAACCATGGTAGCCATGGTAGTTTCATTTGTATTTGATGGAATGTTGTAACGAGATAATCTCGAGGCAAGACACATGAATCGTAAGTTGAAACCTTTTTTTTCCTGCGGGAACCAAAGTTGAAACCTTCATAGCATCATAGTACAATTTCATTAAAATTATGCGTACATATAAACAAATCCTGAAGGATTGATAGCAATGCCAGAAACAATTCAACTTCGTTTCACCGACATGTTGGACATCCTTCATCCGGCTCCACCTGCCATGTAGCAATATTGAGTGCACAACACAACTTCAGGGAAAGATTCACCCTGGTCGTTGCGCCACAGTAGTAATGACTAGTGAGCAGTCAAATCACAGAGCCCCACCTTCGCCACAGTAAGTTGCTCGGACGAAGCAAACATCATTTCTCTGTTCCTTGAATCTGCTGGTACTCTCATATTCCCACAGTAATAAGTTGCTCGGGCGAATCAACCATCACTATATCCGCTCACGTGTGATGACCACAGGAGCTATCCATTCAGATTTTATGTTAAAAAAATAAAGGTCGATAACTAATGCGGCAAAATTTCAAAAAAAATGCGACACCTCGGGCCAACGCGGCCAGATCACATTTTGCACGAGAAATTACACACCATGTTTCATTGACATGTGGTCCCGTTCCAACATATCAGTGAGACGACGGCGAGTCCTTTTCTACCAGTATTTCTGAATGAACGTGTAGGCCGGGGCGCCTCTTCGTGTACCGTGGCAAACTGCCAACCGTCCACTGATTGTTCGCCTTTCCTCTCAATTTGGAACTGCTGTCGCATGCTCTTCCTCTCCCTCCTCCATTTGCCTTCAGCCCTTCACCCTTCCTTCTGCCATTGTTCGATCGTCTTCTCCATGGAGGGAACAAGCCGGAAACGACCCTGTTATTCTTGCCCCAATCTGAAAGATGACGTGGTGGAGGAACTCATTGATCGGTGCGATGTCATCACCTCGGCTAGCATGGCAGGTTCGTTCAAGACCATTCTCGACTCAACTAATAACATCATTACAAAGAACCCAAGGGTCAAGGAGCGGTTTGATCTCCCATATCTTCTTCGCCATGACCCTGCTCGCTGGCGCACGGACGACGGAAGCCTCGCCTTGTGCAAGTTGATGCCACTTGATAATGATACATGTGATGTTAAGATGCCATCACTTAAGGGTAAGGCCTGGGCAGGCGCAAATGGAGATTGGGTTGTTTACATTGGGTCCAACTACGAGTGGGAACTTGTGAATGTGTACACTCGTCATCGGGTTCCACTTCGGAAAATCTCAGCAGACTACCCAGAGGTTGAGCACACCGGTATTGTACGCACATTCAAATACGAGCATGGTGACTATCTTCTACAGAAGAGAGCAATTTGTCGAGTTCCCAACCGCTCTTGGAATTACAAGAACTATGAAGTCGTTGCTATCTTTGACAAGCTTGTTGCCATCCTTCGTGGTTCGACTGGATGGATATTGCTCAAAAATCAGTTTATGTACACGAATGAGTACTGTGATGCAATTCAATACGAGGGCCTTGTGTTTGCTTCCACCACTCATGGCACTATTTTTGCATGGGATCCTTGTAGTTTCGGTATGTTTGTCTTCCACCGTAATTATAATTGTTTCATCCACATGCATGCGGGTTAGCAAGTTTCCCTTTACTAATTAACCTTCTTCTTGTGTTCCCAAGGTCCTATGGACATCCCACCACCTATACTTGAAAAAATTTATAACCAAGGGGGAGATGACAATGGTGATGATCACGAGCATGAGGACGAGCATAACTTATATACTCAGTGGCGCCTGGCAACTAATTCCGATGGATCACCTCTTCTTGTCTGTATACAGCACACTGAGTTTGTTACTATTGAGGGAGCACGTGTTGTATCCCATGGTCGCACTCTCCGGACCTATTCCAACACCCATTGCATGGTATTCGGGATGGATACTAATGTGCTAGCGCCAACACCTTCTCCCTGGTACAGAATTGATAGTCTTGGAGAAAACTCGCTCTTCCTTGAACAAAACTATCTGATGATGGTGAAAGGCGATCCAACTGCTGTTGACACAATGTTACTAGTACCATTTATGAGAAGCAACTGTGTCTATACCTCGGACGTTTGGCTGGTTCCCTACCCTGGTACTGATATAGTAGGCCGCTTCAGCCTGGATGATCAGTCCTGCGTTGGTCTCAAGATTGACAATAGATGGCCCGTCCCAGAGAATCACTTGTGGTTCAAAGCAAGCGTTTCCAACGCCGAGGATTGGTTGAGTTGAAGTTCATTTCATTGCTTGTTATTTGTTGTGTGATGAAAACTTTAGTATTTATAATGTATCCTCGTTGTCGATGTGGGTTGATGACCTGTTGGATGTAATAAAATGATATGCCTGTGATAAACTTACTAAATTTATGAATGGCTTTCGAGTCGCTTCTCTGAGTGAGTGGTGCGACGAGGAAAAAATATATTTTCCGGATACATAATTGTACGTGCATTGCAACAGGTTATCAGATGAGGCCAATCAACAATAGTAGTATACTATTTGTAGTAGCTTCACATGCTTCACGCGTCGGGTGGGTGTTTTTACTGTAGCCATATGTTAATGTGTTCACTGTACGTAACCAACACCTCGAATCCTTGATACTACTAGTAGGAGTACTATTTAAGTAGTAGGAGTAGTAGGGTAGCATGGGACAAAACAAGCATTCACGTACAGGAGTATGGCACACGCCACCAGCACGACATCCATCTGACACCATATTTCTTGGAGTCCATGCTAGAGCAATCTCTTCAACCTTGTCGTTTCTCTAACTTCAGCCATCACGCGACAGGCGAGGTGGGGGTTTGCCGATAGTCGGTTTCCTCAACTGCGGTCCCACTTGTAAGGCCAACTCCAACGCACGACCCCAAACGGACCTCTGTTTTGCACGAACTCCAACGATAATTTTGACTAGAAAAGCAAGACCAAAGAAAACAATAACCACAAGAATACATTTTAGAAGATATCCAACTTCCATAACTGCTCCTGTAAGTTGGATTAGTGCCTTCTTGATGCATTCATTGTTGATCTGCGGAGGCTCGATCTTGCGTGCTTCTTTCTTCTTCGAGTGTAAAGAAGTAGGCGTTGCTTCCTCGCATCTAGTCTCATGTCTAGCCTCTATTCTAGTAGGAGTATCAACAAGTGCACTAGTCTCATCTCTAGCCTCTATGCTAGCTAAAAGTGCTAGAACATCTACTAAATTGTGCTCTATCAATATATCAATGTACTTTTCTTCCCAATACCAAAACTTGCATCCATTCTACTCCCTCCGTTCCACAATACATGCCTTCTATTTGTCAAAATATAGATGTATCTAGACATGTTTTAGTATATAGGTACATCCATTTTTGGACAAATGGAAGTCAAGTATTTTGGAACGGAGGGAGTACACAATAAAAAATTTAAGTTAGCACAACTAGTCTAATCCGAGAGCACAACCGAATATTTGGTCGGGTTCTTCCTCCTTTTGCCAACACGTGGGACATCCAGCATCCAGGTCATGTCATGCAAGAAAATAAAGTGGTAGTTGAAGCCACGTGATGTGCATCTTAGGTTAAACTGTAAATAGAATCTTACTACTCTTGAATAACTCCAAAAGCGGCCACCGGAGATCTTTATTGGATTTGTTTTTCATCACCAGCACGTCGAGGTGAAAGATGTGCAGGTTTAGTGGGTCCTCTTGCATTTTCACTGACATGTGGGACCGCATGTGAGCAAACAGATGATGGGCTCCGCGCGTCCGCTAGCTGGCTGAGAAGAGAGATGAGGAGGGCTGAGCACGGACTCCAGGAAATTTGTTCTACGTAACCAACACCTTGATATTCGTGTGTGGTTGTTTCTAGAATAAAAAAAGGAGGTACCCCTACTTATGTTACTCCCACTACGCCTAGCCTAAGGTTAGTAGGTGACCTTGCGCTTGGATCTTCGCCTCTTCCGGAAGTCGATGGTTCTATAGTAGTACTTCTGGCAATCTGACACCAAACGAACTATTGCACGTTCACCGCTTGTAAGCAAAAGTTTCTCCTCGTGCTGCGAGCCACCGCGCACATGTTGGCGAGGGAGAACGCGTAATCAAGCTTCTCGTCGTTTTGCGAGTTGACGGGACACATGAAAGTTATTTAGTACGTACTCTCTCCAAAAAAGGGCTGACCATGTCATTGCTACCATCCCGTGCTCCGTCATTGAGTACATGCACTATTCACGTGCCATCGAGGAGAAAAAATATTGTGTAGGTGCCATCGAATTGCATGACTCACTTACGTACTGCTTATATGATTATCTCCATTTTCTTGCATGACACGTGCACCTTGATGCTAGATATCTCGCGTGTTGGGAAAAGGATGAACAAAGCTCACATAAAAGAAAAGAGTTGAAGAG
Source organism: Triticum dicoccoides (assembly GCF_002162155.2). Taxonomy (NCBI): domain Eukaryota; kingdom Viridiplantae; phylum Streptophyta; class Magnoliopsida; order Poales; family Poaceae; genus Triticum; species Triticum dicoccoides. The sequence goes on along the minus strand of NC_041389.1, from coordinate 416,322,632 downwards.
CATAGATTCCCGACAACCGAGAAGGAGCAAGGAACCTTGCGGTTGAGCATCTACAAGGAACCTTCCGCGTTTTCCCCTATTTTTTGCCGTCTGCCCACCTATAAACAAATAAAAGAACATGAACTCTTTGCTAACCACTAGAAACGGTACATCAGGATGCTAAGTGGAAGATGTTTTATACTCCCTCCGTTCCCAAATATAAGTCTTTTTAGATATTTCAATAAGGGACTACATACAAAACAAAATGAGTGAATCTACACTCTAAAATATGTCTACATACATCCATATATTGTAGTCTATTTGAAATGGCTAGAAAGACTTATATTTAGGAACAGAGGGACTAGTTTATATTGATAACCACGCAACAAGCCATGCATGTACAGGACGCATGCAGCCACGCATGTACACAAGCCAACGCACTAACTCCATCTGATCCAACTCATGCACATACCCGCACAACATGGAGCACACAACGCACGTACACAACACGTGCATGCACACACGCTCGGCCATAGAATGCACGTGAATAACACATGCATGCACACACACTCGGCTGCATGGAGGCGTGCGCCATCTGCGGCGACGCCCGGTTCGTTGTGCTACGGCGAAGCTCGCACGCAACGGCGCCTACGCATCTCTTGCAGCACCTCTTTGCCGTCGTTGCTCAATGACTAGTCGGAGACAAAGACGATCGCAGCCTCGGCCTTAGAGCTAGCACCGATGGAAAAACACGCACGCTGCATGCAAACAAGCACACATGGAGTGACCACGATGTGGTGGTGGTGTGTCCCCAGTTGCCTCTACTCCTTCTGCGCATGTTGTCTATCAAGGCGGCTGCATGCTAATGATGATGTGGGTGAGATCTTCTAGGACTCAAATGATGACGAGGAAAATTATGAGACACAAGGTGACGTACACCGTCAAGGTCCACGATCAAGGGGGTGCTAGTAAATGCTTAGATGTGCTTAGGCTGCCCGTAATGGTAGTATCATAGGTAGTATCGTGCATGCCAATTAAGCAATTTTGATGAGATGGCATAGAATTAAATGAAGAAAGAGATGCTTGAGTATCATATCATGATACCGTATCATATTAAATGATGTGCTACTTTGTGTCATGCATGGCAATAAATGTAGTACTCTATGATACCAATATATGATACTTTGCATTACGGATGTAGTATCATACACTAGTATCATATGCATGATACTAGTATATGATACTTCCCATTACAACTAGCCTTAGATGAGGTGCTAAGTGCATTAAATGGCTTAGTAACTCAAGTCTTCAATGCATAGGTTCTTAGTTTATTGGTGCCACATCATATTTTATGCCTACGTGGCAGGCGTAGCAGCTATACATGGTGGAGCACTGGGAGAGGCCAAGGCTGGTCATAGTGGGGAGTAACTTATACCGTAACATATTACTATGTTACTCTAAACATCTCTATAAACCGGAAAGGACAGAGTAGTAACATAGACTAGTGTCATATGCAGAGTATGGGAGCACATGATATTTCCCCGTCCGGACCGATCCCAAGTTGGCTTCTTACCTTCTTGGCCCAACAAAACCCCCTCCCTCCTCCCGCGCGTGCTTCCCGCCCGGCGCCAGCTGAGCGCGCCGCTCCACATTGATGGCAAGTCAGGGCGATGCGAACTCTCACTGCTTCCGCCATTGAAGCAGCGCGCCGACCGAGGGCACCACCCGACATTGCAGACTACATAGTGGAGAGTAACTTTAGAACAAGTACTACAATTAGATGACATAAGCAGGCTATAAGGATTTAAATATAGTATTTGTGCTTAGTTGAAGGAGAGAGAAGAGAAGTGGATTGTAATAAACGTGTAGCTGGTTGTACACGAACATACTTTGCGAGACAAAAGGTGGGGGCATTATTAATGATATAGTATTTATACTAAAGGGACTAACGGATGCCTTAATTACTCCAATTTTTTGAGACAAACCTTGGTGGGGCTATTATTGACTTGGACGTGGGGTTTGGGGGCCAAAGGCCTACTATTATACTCGCACGACCGACCTGGCATGCTCTACCCTAGCCACCGCTGTATCATATGGTTTCGCACCGTTCTAGATCTTAGCGCCGCCACACAATTCTTCTCGAGCACTCCTTCCGGCGTGCACCGCCAGAAGGGACAGAAGTCCTTCGAACCCCGCCATTCGTGATCCTATACGGAGAGGGGTGATCAGGTTTTTGGGGAGCACACTCCTGTGACTGCTGCCAGTGACAACAACCTTCTTTCCCGACCTCGGTAACCTCTTCATCAACGACATGAGTGAAAACATCAACCACATCGGTTCTGCTCCCGTTGTACAGTATGTGATTCTGTCCTCCTGGTTTAGTCCGCATCATTACTTTGATGTTTGCAATTGTCGTCATGATCTATTTACTGCTGATTCGGATTAAATCTCATACTAAATTGCTCCTATATTCAACAATTCAATCCAAAAACCTGATTACAGGCAATTTACTCCGAGTGGTTTTGCTGCGCTTTTGAAGCCGCCTACTTTTAAGGGGGTGCAATATAAAAGGTGGCGCACAAGAGCAGTATATTGGTTTTAGAACATGTACTGCTATGATGCCACTAAGGGTAAGCCTGAGGGCGATCTTAATCCTACACAGCAGGAAGCTTTTCAGAACATTAATACCCTCTTCAAAGCAACCCTGCTGAGTGTTCTTGACGATTCCATTGTGGATTCATATATGTCGTTTGACAGCGGCAAAGACATTTGGGCTGCGCTCGAGGCCACGTTTGGGCCCTCGGGCACTAGCAACGAGTTGTACGTCATGGAGCAATTCTGTGACTACAAGATGGCTGATGAGCGCTCTGTTGTTCAGCAGACTCATGAGATATAGTCACTGAGGGAGTCCCGGATTAGGGGGTGTCCGGATAGCCGAACTACCATCATCAGCCGAACTATCATCGGCCGGACTATCATCATCGACCGGACTCCAAGACTATGAAGATACAAGATTGAAGACTTCGTCCCGTGTCCGGATGGGACTTTCCTTGGCGTGGAAGGCAAGCTTGGCGATACGGATACGTAGATCTCCTACCATTGTAACTGACTCTATGTAACCCTAGCCCTCTCCGGTGTCTATATAAATCGGATGGCTCTAGTCCGTAGGACACGACAACAACAACCATTACAATCATACCATAGGCTAGCTTCTAGGGTTTAGCCTCCTTGATCTCGTGGTAGATCCACTCTTGTAAACATCTAGAATATCAATATCAATCAAGCAGGACGTAGGGTTTTACCTCCATCAAGAGGGCCCGAACCTGGGTAAAACATCGTGTCCCTTGTCTCCTGTTACCATCCGCCTAGACGCACAGTTCGGGACCCCCTACCCAAGATCCACCGGTTTTGACACCGACATTGGTGCTTTCATTGAGAGTTCCTCTGTGTCGTCACCGATAGGCTTGATGGCCTCTTCAATCAACAACGACGCAGTCCTGGGTGAGACTTTTCTCCCCGGACAGATCTTCGTATTCGGCGGCTTCGCACTGCGGGCCAACTCACTTGGCCATCTGGAGCAGATAGAAAGCTACGTCCCTAGCCGTCAGGTCAGGTTTGGAAGCCTAAACTTCACGGCCGATATCCGCGGGGACTTGATCTTCGATGGATCTGAGCCACAGCCGAGCGTGCCGCGCCATCACGATGGGCACGACCTAACTCTGCCGCCGGACAACACCTTGGAGGCCGCACACGAATCCGCTCCGACCCATAGTCCGGAGCCGATCGCTCAGATCGAGGACGGATGGCTGGACACCGCCTCGGGAGCTGCAACTTCTATGGCGATGGAGCCGAACACTTACCTTGTCCCGCATAAAGCTCATGACTCCGAGGTGCCGGACTCTCTGCCGGACTCCGAACCTCCTGCGCCCCTGCTAGTCGAATCCGATTGGGCGCCGATCATGGAATTCACCGCTGCGGACACCTTTCAGCTCTCATCCTTCGGCGATATCTTAAATTCACTGAAGCGTCTCTCACTATCCGGAGAGCCCTGGACGAACTACGGCCAGGATGGTCGGGACGCGGACAATGAAGAAATTCAGAGCCCACCCACCACCCACTTCGTAGCCACCATCGACGATATAACCGACGTGCTAAACTACGACTCCGAAGACATCAACGGTATGGACGACGATGCCGGAGACGATCAAGAACCAGCGCCTACAGGGCACTGGAAGGCCACCTTGTCACATGACATACATATGGTGGACACCCCAAGGGGAAGCGATACCGAGGAACAACGGGACGCGGCAGAGGATAATCCCGCCGATAAACAACCAAAACGGCGACGTAGACGCTGCCCTAAGTCCCGCCTCGATCAAAGCAACATTCCTAACGACCCAGCGATAGAGCAGGGCAAACCAGCGGATGACGAACTTACAACCAAGCAACCATCCGAACAGGACGAACCGGATAATCAACCCCTTCACGGAGCAATCAACAGTCCGGACACACCACCGGAGCATCTGAACCTTCACAAAAGACTCGTCGCCACTGCAAGAAGTTTGAAGAAGGAAAAAAGGAAGCTCAAAATAGCAGAAGACATACTCAGAATGAAGTGGAGCAAAATACTCAAGTCCGCAGACAATATGGCAATGGCCATCAAACAAAGAGCTATCCGAAGCGCAAGCTGCTGCCAGAATTTGACGAGGAAGCCATAGAGCCCTCACAGTCAAAAAATAAAGAGGCCGCCCGGCCGGATAGACGGCCAGATGACAGGCCAAAAGCGACAAGCGTCACCGCACACAAGCCGACTTATGATCCTGGGAAAACGGACGGCCCAACTAGGTCCATCTATGGGCCCAAAAGGAGGGCCCCAGGAAGTAACTCAACACGACAAGTGTTCGAAGATAGCGGCACACCCAAATACAGGGGCGCCGCACACCCGCTATGTTTTACCGATGAGGTGCTGGATCATGAATTTCCAGCAGGGTTCAAACCCATAAACATAGAGGCATATGACGGCACAACAGACCTAGGAGTCTGGACAGAAGATTAAATACTACACATACACATGGCTAGAGGAGATGATCTCCACGCCATAAAATACCTACCCCTCAAGCTCAAAGGGCCAGCTCGGCATTGGCTCAAAAGCCTCCCAGAAAACACTGTTGGAAGTTGGGAAGAGCTTGAGGACGCGTTTAGAGCAAATTTTCAAGGGACTTATGTCCGCCCTCCGGATGCAGACAATCTGAGTCATATAACCCAACAGCCCGGAGAGTCAGCGCGCAAATTCTGGAACAGGTTCCTTACCAAAAAGAACCAAATAGTCGACTGTCCGGACGCGGAAGCCTTAGCAGCTTTTAAACACAACATCCGAGACAAATGGCTCGCCAGACACCTCGGCCAAGAGAAGCCAAGAACAATGGCCGCGCTAACAAGCCTCATGACGCGCTTTTGCGCAGGAGAAGACAGCTGGCTAGCAAGATGCAGCACCAGTGACCCGAATACATCCGAGATCAGAGATGGAAACGGAAAATCACGGCGCAGGAAGGATTAGCGCCGGAATAAAGAAAAAAGCCCAAAGGGCACGGCGGTCAACGCCGGATTCAAAAGCTCGCGGCCAAACAATAAAATACTGCCTCTTAAGGACAACAGCGACGAGCTATCAAATTTAAACAAAATTTTAGATCGGATATGTCAAATCCACAGTACCTCCGAAAGGCCTGCAAACCATACCAACCGAAATTGTTGGGTTTTTAAACAGTCCGGCAAACTCAACGCCGGACACAAGGGGCTCGATGCGCCAAGCGAGGACGATGACAAACCCCACCAGCAGAGCACCGGAAGTCAAAAGACTTTCCCACAAGAAGTCAAAACAGTAAACTCACTTCATGTGATAGTACGGAAAACCAATACAGCACTCGCTAAGACAAGTGTCGCACGGTCCACCCCAGCGGAACACCGAGATTGGATGTCAAAACCAATCACTTTCGACCATCTGGATTAGTCCAGAAGTATCCGGAACGCAGGATAGACTGCCCTGATATTGGATCCCATAATAGACGGACTGCAATTCACGCAGGTTTTGATGGACGGCGGTAGTGACTTAAACCTGCTATATCCGGACACAATCCGCAAGTTGGGATAGACCCTACTACAATTTGACATAGCCGCACTTCCTTCAAAGGAGTGGCGCCAGGCCCTTACGCCAGGTGCACAGTTTCATTATTACTAGAAGTTGTGTTCAGGTCACCTGACAACTTCCGACGAGAAAAGCTAACCTTTCATGTCGCCCCATTTAAAAGTAGCTATCAAGCATCACTGGGACGGGAAGCTTTCGTCCGCTTCAATGCAATACCACATTACGCGTCTCTTACGCTTAAAATGCCCGGTCCACGTGGCATCATTTCATTAAAAGGTCGCCTGAGACCCCGGACACGGCTGGACGAGTCCGGAATAAATAAGCTAGGGGCTACCTAGCCACACACCCCTTCACAAGGGTTTGTACATATAAGCCATAATGAGCTAGCATAGGCTCAGCTTTATTAATCTATATTTCAATTTTTTATACACTTTCTTGCACGATTTCTTTTCAAACTAAGTTCCTCTATTTTTACAGATGAACAGCGTGCACACTCGTCCAGGATACGGCACAATGGAGACACAGGCGCAGACGTGCAGTAGGGACCCGTTGCAAGGACTCTTTTCAGACTAAGACCCTACGTAAACCTTTCTTACTGTCTCTTGTTGCTATAATCCCCTGGTCTCTCATTATAACCAGAGTGGAGACTGGCGTTTTGGCATCGGCCGCACCAGAAGAACCTGCCCGTACCTAGACACAAGGGGCTTAGGGCATTGTTTTGCGCGCTATTGTAAAGACCGAACACCTTCGGGAGTGTTCGGCGTCTCGAGTTAGGCCTTATATGCATCAGCTCCGAATCATGTCTTTGGTCAAATGTTGGGTTTGCCCGGCTCCTGTGTTTTGCTGCCTTACGTTCCGTATCATCGGCTAACGCGGCACCAGGAGAACTACTGCGATTGTGCCCCAGTTCGGCTGGGCGAGCACCTCAGTAGAGAAAGCCGAAAACTGACTGTCATGATACAGCGAGAGACTGGTCAACCACTCGATCGACCATGGGAATGTTTAGAAAATTCTTCCGCTTTGGCGAAGGGCCGTTTCCCGGTCAGGCACATACGCGCCCCCAAATTCAGAGAGCGCGGTGCCTCCAGGGGCTATGTCGTAGCCCCACCCTCGAACTCCATGGCTAAGTGAAAGTGATAAAGCAGTATAGTCCGGTTGCCTCATTTGCTACGCTACCACCTCCTTTACAGGACCGAGATGTCGGATTAAGTGTGAAAACATGCTATTTTTTGCGAACACCCCGCACCTTGTGCGTGGGGGCTGAAGCCGATGACTGCCATCTTTCAGGTTATACACACGTATACATGAACGGCCGCATAGGAGATATTCTATTACTTGAACGCACAAGTATAAAAGGCGCTTACATCATAAATATTGTTTTACATCATAAAAATGTTCACTCGAACGTAACATTTTTTGAGCACTGCGACTCTATTACACGAGCACCACGCAGCACTTCGCCAAAATAGTGCTTGGCGGGTAACCGATTATCGTCCGAACCCGGGGTCGCAACAACGGTGGCATCCATCTCTGTCCAATGTGTCTTCACACGGGCGAGTGCCATCCGCGCACCCTCTATGCAGGCCGACCGCTTCATTTCCTTCATATGCGGCACCGCCCCAAGAAATTGCTGCAATAAGCCAAAGTAACTCTTCGGCTCGGGCCTATCCGGCCAGACATGGGTCACTATATCCGTCATAGCGAGCCCGGACAACCTATTTAGCTCAGCCCACTCGGCCAAACGGTCGGTCAGCAGAAGTGAGCACTCCGGACTATGGAATTGAGACCAAAACAGCTCTTCCATCTTGTGATCCTTCTGGCTTCGAAAATGCACAACGGCATCCACCGCACTCGCTGCTAAGTCCATATAAGGGTCCTCTGGACCCCACAGTTGGCCCAGCTGAGCATACTTTGGATCCGTAAACCTTCGGCGCAGCAGAAAAGGCTTGCCAGCTACAATTTCTCCGGCCTGGCGCAGCTCTTCCTTTATAGCCCGCATTGCAGAGCGGGCATCCTTGGCTTCGGCGGTGGCCTTCTCCAGGTCTTCTTGCCCCGCTAGGCGCTCCTTCCCAAGAGCCTCATTGCGGTCGGTAGCATCTTTCAACTTCACGGCCATTTCGGCCATCTCTTCCCTGCTCCGGCAGTGTGCGGCCCTCTCGGCCGCTAACTCCTCGGCCGCCCTCGAGGCTGCCGCATTACTCCTTCTGGCCTGCTCCTTGGCTTGAGCAAGTTCGGCCCGAAGGCTCTCCACAGCAGCGACACTATCTGCATTTCACGCACATGTTGTAAGGAGCTGGCTTCGGCCCCCTTACCAAGTGACCGCACAGAAACACTTACCTTGCGACTCATCAAGTCGCCTATTGACCAGCGTGATGTCCGCATCCGCAACAGCGAGTTGCCGCTTTAGTTCAGCAACTCCATCAGTCCGGCTGGCCCCCGGACGACCTGCCACCTGCATCGGCACGGCGGAAATTTAAACCTGCGATTTTGATCCTCGGCACGCTGTCGATTTCTACAACCTACCGAGTCTCAGGGGCTACTATCTATAGAGGGCGCATTCTATATGCAAAACTGTTAAAAGGTGTGTCATTTTTACGTACCTCAAACCCCGCCAGCAAACTCCTGACAGCATTATGCAACCCGCCTTCGGCGGACGAAACCCTTTCAATCACCATGCTCATCAATGCGTGGTGATCTTCTGAGATAGACGCCTTCTCAAGCAGACCCTTCAGCCGTACACCAGTTGGCGCCGAACTATCCGGCTTTGCCGAACCCGGGGGCTCCCTCCGCGACGACACTTCTGGCTCGTCCGCCTATCCGACGGTGCCCCGGATGGAGGCGTCTCGCTCTCCATCATCTCCGGACGAAGGTCCCCCGAAGACGAGCTCATTTGCGAAGGACGGAGATCCGAACTACAAGGTAAAAACTTTAGTTATCCTCAGAAGCACAAATAGGGATGTCCCTTATTATAAAACTCCTTTCTTTCTACTTACGGCTCGTTGGAGGGCTGACTCTTTAAGGGATATTGTGCGGCCGGGGCCTCCCCGGACGCAGGACCCTCCGGCGAAGATTTCTTCCCCCGTTTAGCGGCTTTTGCCCCCGGGTGCTCGGAGGCAGTCCTCTTCTCCCCTTGGAGGGAGGGATTCTCGAGCCCCCCTCTTTCAAGAGCCTCCTTAGGCGAGGCAGTAGCTTTCCTGCTTTCCCCTTCGCCTTCCTCTGGAGCCGCAACCTCAAGCATCCGAACCAGCACGGAATCCGGCGCGGTCTCGGGGAGGGGGACCGGACACCATATCAATTTTGCTTCCGCTATCCACTCCTGTTTAGAAGGAAGTTGGTCATAAGGCGAATTATCGAAAGGCAAACAAATGGTATGTCTAGACTTGGAACTACTTACTTGAGTATCCGGGTGATTGCAGCTTAGGCCAGCATCCTCGGTCAATTCCAGATGTGCCTCTTGCGATCCGAAGAATAATTTGTACATCTCCAGGGGTGTCATACCCATGAAGTGTTTAAGAATCCATGGGCCCTCCGGATTGAACTCCCACAGCCGGAGAGGGCGGCGTTTGCAGGGCGGGAGACGCCTAATCAGCATAACCTGCATTACCACCACCATATCGACCTCCCTCGTTTGGAGATCTCGAATCCGGCCCTGCAGTAGGGGCACGTCCTTTGACGGCCCCCAGTTGAGCCCTTGGTTGACCCACGACATCAACCGTCGTGGAGGTCCCGGGCGGAATAAGGGCGGCGACTTTTGTCTGCGGCCCCTCAGAACGGTGATATAGAACCACTCTTGCTGCCACGGGCCGAGCTCCTCTTGGAAGGAGCCAGCGGGCCACGGGGCATCGACCCTCCTACTTATGGCCGCCCCGCCGCACTCCGCTTGACGCCCCCCGATCATCTTCGGCGCCACATTGAAGGTCTTCAGCCACAGGCCGAAGTGAGGGGTGACGCGGAGGAAGGCTTCACAGACAACAATAAATGCGGAAATATGGAGGATGGACTCCGGAGCCAAATCATGGAATTCCAACCCATAGTAAAACATGAGCCATCTCACAAAAGGATCCATCGGGAAGCCTAAACCCCGACGGAGGTGGGATACAAAAACGACATACTCGCCGGGCTCGGGGGTGGGGATGGCCTGCCCTTCGGCAGGCAACCTGTGTGAAATCTCATCAGCCAGGTACTTGGCCTCCCGCAGCTTTAGCACATCCTCCTCCGTGACGGAGGAGGGCATCCACCGGCCCTGGAGGTCGGAACCGGACATCGTTGAAGGTCCGAAGCGCTTGAATCTGGAGCTCTAGGTGCTGGAACTTGGAGCGGGGAGAGGATTCGATGGAGGATTGAAGAAAAGAAACGAGCCTTGGTCCCGTTATAAAGAGGGAGAATACCAAGAGTCGTCTCCGTGACTGTTTGGGACTCGCCTTCGATAGAGGGGGCGTGGCGACGGGCGCGGTTGGGTTACCCACGTCCATATTGATGAGAATCCCGGATTAAGGGGGAACACGATCTCTGCTTCGACAAGACGTGCCAAGGAAACCGCTTCGCTAAATGCGCTGAGGTGGTAGAGTAAAAAACGATTCAAGTAATGGCTTGGTAGTGGCGTGACGTCATGCCGCAAAAAAGTCAGCAGATTGAACTTGTGTATATATTATTCTCTCTACGGTGGAATATGGAATTTATTTTGCAGAGCCGGACACTATCCTGGTGTTCACAATCTTCTATCATTCGGAGGAGGAACCCGCCTTGAAATGCCAAGCAATTTACGCGCCGGACTTATCGTCATTGAAGCCTGGTTCAGGGGCTACTGAGGGAGTCCCGGATTAGGGGGTGTCCGGATAGCCGGACTACCATCATCAGCCGAACTATCATCAGCCGGACTATCATCATCGACCGGACTCCAAGACTATGAAGATACAAGATTGAAGACTTCGTCCCGTGTTCGGATGGGACTTTCCTTGGCGTGGAAGGCAAGCTTGGCGATACGGATACGTAGATCTCCTGCCATTGTAACCGACTCTATGTAACCCTAGCCCTCTCTGGTGTCTATATAAATCGGATGGCTCTAGTCCGTAGGACACGACAACAACAACCATTACAATCATACCATAGGCTAGCTTCTAGGGTTTAGCCTCCTTGATCTCGTGGTAGATCCACTCTTGTAAACATCTAGAATATCAATATCAATCAAGCAGGACGTAGGGTTTTACCTCCATCAAGAGGGCCCGAACCTGGGTAAAATATCTTGTCCCTTGTCTCCTGTTACCATCCGCCTAGACGCATAGTTCGGGACCCCCTACCCGAGATCCGCCGGTTTTGACACCGACAGTCACTCTCTATGGAACTTGAGTACTTTAAGTGTGTATTGCCGGACAAATTTGTTGCTGGGACCATCATTGCCAAGCTTCCACCTTTGTGGAACGATTTTGCTACTTCTCTGAAAAACAAGAGACATGAGTTTTCTATTTTGGATCTCATTAGCACTTTTGATTTTGAGGAGAAGGCGAGAGCAAAAGACACACGTCCTCGGGTAGCGGAGGGAGCTTCTAGTGCCCACATGGTACACGCGAAGAACGTCCAGCCCAACCAGCCCCAAAAAAACAAGAAAAAATCTCAGGGGAAAGGCAAGTTTGATGCAAAGAACAAGCCGTCACATTCTACCAACTTCAAGAAGAATTCTAATCATGGGAAGGGATACAAACCTCAATTTTGGTAGAACCGCACAAAATTTATATGGCTGCATCTACCTACTGTCAACTAACCTCATGGTGCTCTAGGTATTCCTACATTCGTAACTAGGTACAATGACCACCGCAAGATGAAATTAGCATATTCGTACGTTGACTTGCTGAATGCAGTGCGGGACGATCCTATCATGTGTGGAGGAGCAAACAAGCAGTGCAACCGATTTTCTTTATTTCCACACCTTCTCACAACTTTGTATTGGTTATAGTATGGTGAATCATTGAGATGCATAGACATGCTGAACTTTTGTTCTTCTGTATGTTAGTATGCATACCGTATCTTCTGAATCTTAGTTTAATGTGAGTGTTTGCATCTAGTACTACATCCTCTAATTTTGTGGATGCACATCGAGAAAATAAATCTCCTTAATTTACTCCATAACCACCCTATTAAATAGGCCTAGTAACAAACCAGGTGCATGCAGTGGCCGGCGGGCATGCATCCTGCATGCATGGCCAGTCAGCCAAGTCCATGCGCCAGCTTGAATGCAGCAACGCAAAAGAAGAGAGCGGTTCTTGGGAAAAATCGAGTAGTTAGTGCAGCGGGCCTTATAAACACGAACAGCTTGCTCTCCCGCTTCCATCTCCCCCCCCCCCAATTCCCCGTGCTCCCCAATCTTCCTCACTCGTCCAGAAAACCTCGCTCACCTTCTTCCTCACTCGTACAGAAAACGCCTGCTCCTCTTTTCCACTCCTACAGAAATCCCCAGCCCTCCTTCTTCCCCACTCGCACTGCCACTAGGCTCGTCTCTTGCTACTCTGCTCAAACCCGTGAGCTCGGCGCGACGCCCACAAGGAAAATGGAGTCGGCTGGCCCCAGCGCCAAGAAGATGAGGCTCCCGCCAGCGGCGACGCCGGTTGTAGATCCCGCACCCGGTAGCGCGGGGAGAAGCGGCGAGCCCCCCCTGATACGTCCATTTTGCATCATGCTTTTATATCAATATTTATTACATTATGGGCTGTTATTACACATTATATCTCAATACTTATGGCTATTATCTCCTATTTTACAAGGTTTACCATGAAGAGGGGGAATGCCGGCAGCTAGAATTCTGGCTGGAAAAGGAGCAAACATTGGAAACCTATTATGCACAGCTCCAAAAGTCTTGAAGCTCCACGAAACATCTTTTTGGAATTTATAAGAATTATTGAGCGGAAGAAATACACCAGGGGGCCCAAACCCTGTCCAGGAGACAGGAGGGCGCCCCCCCTACAGGGCGTGCCCCCTATCTCCTGCCCCCCCTACTGGGCCTCCGGTGTCCATCTTCTACTATATTAGAGCTTTTACCCTGGAAAAAATCGTGGGCAAGCTTACGGGACGAAACTCCGCCGCCACGAGGCGGAACCTTGGCGGAATCAATCTAGGGCTCCGGCGGAGCTGTTTTGCCGGGGACACTTCCCTCTGGGAGGGGGAAATCATCACTGACGTCATCACCAACGATCCTCTCATCGGGAGGGGGTCAATCTCCATCAACATATTCACCAGCACCATCTCCTCTCAAAACCCTAGTTCATCGCTTGTATCCAATCTTGTATCAAAACCACAAATTGGTACATGTGGGTTGCTAGTAGTGTTGATTACTCCTTGTAGTTGATGCTAATTGGTTTACTTGGTGGAAGATCATATGTTCAGATCCTTTATGCATATTATTACTGAGGGAGTCCCGGATTAGGGGGTGTCCGGATAGCCGGACTACCATCATCGGCCGAACTATCATCGACCGGACTATCATCATCGACCGGACTCCAAGACTATGAAGATACAAGATTGAAGACTTCGTCTCGTGTCCGGATGGGACTTTACTTGGCGTGGAAGGCAAGCTTGGCGATACGGATATGTAGATCTCCTACCATTGTAACCGACTCTATGTAACCCTAGCCCTCTCCGGTGTATATATAAACCGGATGGCTCTAGTCCATAGGACACAACAACAACCATTACAATCATACCATAGGCTAGCTTCTAGGGTTTAGCCTCCTTGATCTCGTGGTAGATCCACTCTTGTAAACATCCACAATATCAATATCAATCAAGCAGGACGTAGGGTTTTACCTCCATCAAGAGGGCCCGAACCTGGGTAAAACATCGTGTCCCTTATCTCCTGTTACCATCCGCCTAGACGCACAGTTCGGGACCCCCTACCCGAGATCCGCCGGTTTTGACACCGACATTGGTGCTTTCATTGAGAGTTCCTCTGTACCGTCACCGATAGGAAGGATGCCTCCTCCCGTCTTCAAGGACGGTATTTTCGCCAAAGGAGCCTTGGCCGCCGGCCAGACTATCCGGCTAGGTAGTTTCGTTATGACCGCCTGTCCGGCCACCGCTTCGACAATGACCTCTCAAGTCGTCAAAAGCAATCTTCACGTCAGCTCGGAATTCGCCGAGCGGCTGGATCCAATAGAGCTCTCGTCCGTAAATGAGCTCTTGGATCGCATCGCCGCCCTGGGAGTCGCTACAGACTACAATCAGATTGGGCTTAAAACCGATCTGAGAGAGATTAACTCTCCCCAGGTCACCCACCACGTTGCAGTGGTAGAGGAACAATGCGGCGACTCTTCTCCTGTATTGAAAACTAGTCATGTCCGGGCTCCCGAACCCCTCATGCCGGATTCCCGTGGAAGGACGGACTTCGATCAAGCACTGAACTTAAAGTCAGGCATCGGACCAGACTCGTTAGACAAATCCAAGCTTCCAAATTTGGAAACTTCTCGGCCTTCGAGCCTTGAGATGGGTAGGGTTCCGGACTTAATTCCACCCACCCGCCCAGACATATGCGATCTATCTCTAATCCGGCAAGAGCCCGCTAAGACAGTACATCACTACTGGGCCAGATTCCTCCTGGTTATGGACAGGATAAAGGACTGCCGAGAGGAAAACGCAATCTCAATTTTTTGCAATAATTGCATGGACGAGGGAATCTTGAACGCCGTCAGCCGTCGTGAAATTACACGCTTCACCGACCTGGCGTCCATAGTACAAAAGTACTGTGCGATGGAGAGTTTCCGGACAACCGAAAATAAGTTTTGGGACAATCTGGCCCCGAATACAACCCTAGTCCGCAACAAAAGGGTGCATTACACTCAGGCACCAGATACAAAAACCAAAAAGCAAAAACCCCATAAAGGGAACGGAATCGTACTAGAGGGATGGCTTAGCGGACCCTGTAAAATTCACAGTACAGAAGGCGCCGTCCCAACACATAGCCTTCGAGCATGTTGGATATTGCGGCAGGTGGCCAAAAGTGGAGAGGAGCTTCTAGCCCTGGAAAACCACTCCAACAACATCGGTACGGTATCAACAGTCTTCGAGACTTTCGCATCAAATAATATGCGGAAACGAACAATCCGCAGCCTCGCCAAAGTCTACGAAGTAGCAACAACCAATCCATGGAGCGACACAGCCATCACCTTCAACGCCAGCGACGAACCTAAATTCCGAACAGCCCGAGCACCAGCCGCACTGGTACTTAGTCCAATAGTGGACGGCTTTCGACTTACAAAGGTCCTCATGGATGGCGGCAGCGGACTAAACCTCATCTACGAGGAAACTCTTCAAAAAATGGAAATAGACTGGAGCCGCATTGAGGGAAGCAGCACAACCTTCAGAGGAATAATCCCTAGCCGGGAAGCACGCTGCACCGGAAAAATCACACTTGATGTGGTGTTCGGCTCGCCGGACAATTACAGATCGAAGAAGTTACGTTCCAAGTGGCCCCGTTCAACAGCGGATATCACGCTATATTAGGACGAGAGGCATTCACAATTTTTCAAGCCGTACCCCATTACGGGTACATGAAGCTCAAAATGCCTGGGCCCGGCGAAATAATCACTCTCGTTAGTGATCCGGACATAGCACTCCGCGCCGAAAACAAGACAGCCGCATTAGCCTTAGAGGCACTATCCGAAGCCCTAGCGGCAGAGGAACTCACCGCGCTGCGCTCTATGGTGAATAGGGACGATGTGATACTCGATAAGAGATCCAAGTCCACCTCCTTTAAACCAGCAGATGAAATAGTAAAATTCCAGGTCCACCCAACGGACCCGACAAAGACGGCCTCCATCGGGGCACAATTGAACCCTGATGTAGACGCCGCACTGCGAGAATTCCTTCAGGAAAATTGGGACATTTTTGCTTGGCACCCCTCGGATATGCCCGAAATCCCACGCAGATTGGCAGAACACAGCCTAAACATCCTAAAAGGATTCAAGCCAGTCAAACAGGCTCTTCGACGATTTACCGAACACAAAAGACAGGCAATGGGAGAAGAGCTAGCCAAACTATTGGAAGCCGGATTCATCAGAGACATCAAACATCCGGATTGGCTAGCGAACCTTGTAATGGTACCAAAGAAGGACAAATCCTGGCGCCTATGTGTCGATTTCAAAGACCTAAATAAAGCCTGCCCAAAGGATCCCTTCCCCCTCCCCCGCATCGACCAAATCATCGATGCCACTGCAGGGCACGATTCATTGTGCTTCCTGGACGCATACTCCGGCTATCATCAAATCAAGATGGCAGAAGAGGATCAAGCCGCAACGGCATTCATTACTCCATATGGACCATTCTGCTTCAACACGATGCCCTTTGGACTTAAAAACGCCGGCGCAACATATCAGCGCATGATTCAGACATGTCTGGCTACCCAGATCGGCAAAACAGTAGAGGCATACGTAGACGACGTAGTCGTCAAAACTAAACACGTCGAAACTCTAGTAGACGACTTGAGGCTCACATTCGACAACCTCAGAGCATATGACATCAAGCTGAATCCGGAAAAATGCGTTTTCGGCGTACCAGCTGGAAAGCTGCTGGGCTTCATCGTATCCGGTAGAGGAATTGAAGCAAACCCAGCCAAGATCCGAGCTCTGTCACAGCTAGATATCCCAAAAGACCTCAAGCAAATACAAAAATTGACTGGATGCGTGGCGGCTCTAAGCCGCTTTATCTCCTGTCTAGGAGAAAAGGCATTGCCCCTCTATCGCCTCCTTAGGCACACCGAACACTTCGACTGGACGGATGCTGCCACCGCCGGACTCGAAGAAATAAAGGCCATATTGGCAACAAATCCGGTCCTGGCTGCACCCAACCTGGGCGAACCAATGTTGTTATACATCGCAGCAACGCATCAAGTTGTAAGCGCGGTACTCGTCGTCGAACGAGAGACAGAAGGGCATAAATTCCCTCTTCAAAAACCAGTATACTACATATCCACTGTGTTAACCCCCTGCAAGTCCCGTTACCCGCACTATCAGAAGATAGCATACGCGGTGTTCATGGCATCCCGGAAGCTCCGACTACTTTCAAGAGTGTTCGATAACAGTGGCCTCTGAAGTACCACTTAACGACATTATAAACAACCGCGACGCGACGGGCAGGATTGCAAAATGGGCCATTGAGCTCTTACCATTTGATATAACTTACAAACCTCGGCGAGCTATAAAGTCACAAGTTTTGGCTGACTTTGTCACTGAATGGACCGAAGCCGAACTCCCTAAAGAGTACGACGCATACTCCAATTGGATTATGCACTTCGACGGCTCTAAAATGTTAGCTGGATTGGGGGCTGGCGTCGTATTGACGTCCCCGACCGGGGACACAGTCCAATACATACTTCAGATAATGTACACGGACTCCAACAACGCAGCCGAATACGAGGCCCTTTTACATGGTCTCCGGATGGCAATCTCCATGGGCATCCAACACCTAGAGGTGCGTGGGGATTCAAACCTCGCAATATCCCAAATAAACGGAGACTTTGACGCCAAAGATCCGAAAATGGCAGCATATCGCAACGCTGTCCTAAAAATGTCAGCCCGGTTTGAAGGACTTGAATTCCATCACGTAGCCCGGGATAATAACCAAGCAGCCGACGTACTGGCACGCATCAGCGCAAAACGCGATGCTGTCCCTCCTAACATCTTCCTGGAACGACTCTTCAAGCCATCCATACTATGGGAAGATGAGTCCGGAAATAACAAACCGGAACAAGCCGCACCAACCGGCGATTCAGCCGATGACATAACACCTTCAGCCCACGACATAATGGCAGTAATTGCCCCGTGGACAGAACCATTCCTCGCCTACTTGCTTAGGCAGGAGCTCCCCGAAGACCATAATGAGGCCCGCTGCACTGTCCGGCGATCTAAAGCCTACAAGGTCCATGAGGGAGAACTTTATAAGAAAAGCACAACCGGAGTCCTTCAAAGGTGTATCTCCGAAGAGGAAGGGCGAGACCTTCTGGCTGAAATTCACGCCGGACTAGGCGGACACCACGCCGTAGCCCGGGCCCTTGTAGGAAAGGCATTCTGTACGGGATTTTATTGGCCGACGGCCCGGGCAGATGCTCAGGACTTAGTCCAAAGATGCGTCAGTTGTCAGCTCTTTGCTAATCAGAGCCATATGCCACCCACCGCCCTCAAAACTATACCCATTACCTGGCCGTTCGCGGTCTGGGGGCTTGACATGGTTGGACCACTTAAAGGGGGAACCCACAAGCAAAGATACCTATTGGTCATGGTGGATAAATTCACCAAATGGATAGAGGCCAAGCCAGTTAAAACGGCAGAGTTCGGACCGGCGATAGACTTCATATCCAGGGTAGTACACCGTTATGGTGTCCCCCACAGCATCATCACCGATAACGGCACAAACTTCACGGCCGACGAGGTTAAATCATGGTGCAAAAATATGGGCATCAAGCTCGATTACGCTTCAGTCTATCATCCTCAAACCAACGGTCAAGTGGAACGAGCAAATGGTCTAATAATGAGCGGCATCAAACCCAGACTAGTGCGGTCCCTTACGAAATCTGACACGCACTGGGTAGAGGAGCTCGACTCCGTACTCTGGGGGCTGCGAACAATGCCTAACCGTACAACCGGATTCACACCATTTTTTATGGTATACGGCCCAGAAGCAGTTTTGCCCTGCGACATCATTCATGACTCACCTCGAGTGCGCATGTACGAAGAAAGAGAAGCCGAGTTGGATCGGCAGGACAGCTTGGACGCATTGGAGGAAGAACGCGACGTCGCCAAGGCTCGTTCCGCAATTTATTAGC
Source organism: Triticum dicoccoides (assembly GCF_002162155.2). Classification (NCBI taxonomy): domain Eukaryota; kingdom Viridiplantae; phylum Streptophyta; class Magnoliopsida; order Poales; family Poaceae; genus Triticum; species Triticum dicoccoides. The sequence continues at coordinate 416,303,709 of NC_041389.1, read as the reverse complement.
AACAGGCTCGAAGATACCAAAGCAGAGAAGTACGGGCCAAGACTTACAACGTTGGCGAACTAGTTCTACGCCTGCCGAACAAGAAAAAGGACAAGCTCAAGCCCAAATGGGAAGGCCCCTTCATCACCGATCAAGTCCTGACCGGCGGAGCGTACCGTCTGCGAAATGCATCGGATAACCGACTCGAGCCGAACCCATGGAACGCAGCCCGCCTCCGAAGATTCTATGCCTAGCGCCGGACTAAGAGTTCGTCCCTTTCCCCCCGTCCAAATTTTTTTTACTTCAGCCGCCTTTTGTTTATATTTTTCTTCTCAACCCTATTCATCAAAGCCTTAAAGGGCCTACTTGCGCAATGTTCACATGCAATCGATGTGCTATCCGCACTCATTATACCTGGGGGCTTCTTTACCAGAAGCTTAATTATAAGGGCTTCATGCCCAGCACATGTGTCAAGCCTCCACATGTACCTTTTATTCACCATTATATGCATCGATATGACTTAAGTTTTGGCCAAGCTGGGTTGCCTGGCTCCTGTGCTTACCCCTACGCTCCCAATTGTTTGGCTAGGAGGTAAAGGGAGCACCTCTGCGATTGTTACTGCCGGGTCAGCCGGATGTGTACCTCAGACTGGGTGAAGCCGAAAGCTAGCGTTCTTAAGGGAATATTCGGTCGGTGACTTAAAAGATGATTTTTTATCCACTTATTTATCTGCCCCCAGATGTTTTTTCTGCTTTTTTCACAGTCCGGACATGCACTTTAGGGCATGCCACCCCCAGAGGAAAGGAACCCTTAACGGAACTATTCTCCCTGGAAGATGTTTCTTACTACCCATGTAATATAACATAACTAGTTGGGCACTTGTCTGATAAAGCACTAATGACCCCTACGCCTGGTCTCCATGCATACCCCGGTTGTTTCATAACCGAGAAGGTATTCGGACACACTCCGGACTCTAGGGTCCCGAGGTCGAAGCGAAAAGGTCGGCAAAGACAAACGATCTATAATCCGGCTAGAAGGCATTTTATATGTCATTTTATAATGCATTGTCAAATCGACTGATTGTATTCTTCCTCAATCCCGTCTAACAGGTTGTCTAATTTACAGTCCTGTTGGGAAAATTTAGCGGCCAGCTCTACTTGGCCGTATACTAAACTCACAGGGATCTCCTTCCCATCGGGCCCCACAGGTCCGACTTCGGCCATGTGGTTGGGATCCGCCTTCTTGTACCGCGTCTTTACCATGGCCCAGGCCTCCCTGGCACCTTGGCGGTAGGCCGAAATCTTCCATAAATGGAAGCGTTGCGCACTCCCTGAAGCTTCTCCGCAAGCTCCCAAAGACCCTCGGGTAAGGAGAAGGCTGGCCATAAAGCCTGGATGACGCCGCTCATTGCCTGCCGAACTCGTTCGATCAGTTGCAACAATTCGGGAAGTTGATCACCTGTTGATACGGGCATCTCCTCCGCAGGGCGACCTGTGAGCATACCTGCAGACATATTCTGTCAAATTGACTTCCTCGCCGAACTCTTCTTTTCAAAGGAGTTCGCTCAAGCACTTACTATAGATGCCGCGACGAAGCCGCTGATTCTCCTTAACGGAACCCGACAGCTCAGCCCGAACGCCTTTCAGCTCTTCTCCAAGCTGGGCATGGGCATCCTGGAGCTTGTTCCTTTCATGCTGCACCTTATGCAGCACCCTCTCGCCGGCCTTTAGTTGGCACAGAAGTTCTTGCCTGTCCGGATCTTGTCCGGCAGCACCTGCAACGTCATTTTTTAGACTTGCGCAAAGGCCAAACACTACTTATATTTCTAAAATAATGCGTTACCAGGAGAGGTCCCTGTGTTTCCTCCTGCGCCAGAGCATGCGGCCTCTAGTTGAGCCTTGCACTCTTGCAATTCCTGAGACAGTTGGGTATTCTTCTCGGTAAGATCCTACGTTTCATATGATCCTTAAATCAGTTAATATAACTACTTTAAGTCTCGGGGGCTACTGGCATATACAACTATTAAATTCTCTTACTCGTATGTCTTTTACATACTGCTCCGGGGCTCTGGTAAAACCATCTTGAGCAGCACGAAGGTGCGCGTCCCCCGTGTTAAAGGCATTCAACGCCTCGGGGGAGAAGCACGCGTCACGAAATACTGTCCGGCGGTGCCTGTGATTCAGGGCACTCTCCACCTCAGACTTGGTGGCGGACAGTCTGTCGGCATCCTCCGTCGGAGGAACGTCCGGCTCGCGCCTTGCGCTCGCCTCCCCCTCCAGACCAGGTGCTGGAGCCTGGCTGGTAGAGGTTGGATTGGCAACCTCCGCGCCCGCAGTTCGGCGGACGCTTTTTTCCCTACAAAAGTCATGGGCACTCAAACGCTTCCTAGGAATGTTGCTCTAAATAATGAATTGTGAGCTACACCTTTGCCGCGACGTTTCAGTCCGCGCCGCGCTCCTCTTCCGCCTACTAGTCCGGACTGGCCTTTGTTGGCCAGCCACCGCGGGCTCGGCTTCTCGCCCTAGGGGCGCTTCCTGCACAGCGCCATCGTATACGGTGGTCAGAAATAAGCAAGGAAGGAATGACGGTGTCAGGACTTCGGTCGCAATCACCTGGGAAGCCGGATATAGTCCGGGATAGTAGGCCATGATGGCGAGTAAAGCATTGTCCATGCTGAGCTGGTGGAACACCCCGTCGATTAGCTCCACCATTATGTCCGGATCCTCTTCGGAGGCCGGATCCCGGGATCTCTCTGGATCCTCGGGTTGCGGAGCTGGACTTAGCATGTCCTCCACGATCCGGCGCAGCTCCTGCGTCGAAAGAAGAACACAATATAAGAAACTTAAGTTTCAAAAAGCATGGGTCGGGCACGCAGAGTGTTCGCTTACCCAAGGCCGGGGATTATTCATGGAGAAGCCATTTAACGGGTTCGTCCGAAGGAAATCCTCCTTCTCCCCCTTATACAGGCTGGACAGGATCGTCACCAGATCTTCGACCGAATCCGGCCCTTTGCGGCCATGACGGGTGGCATCGTCCTCCCCGTTGAAATCCCACATGGGGTGGCCCCTGTATTGTAGTGGCTGCACCCCCCGCATAATGCATGTCGCCATGACTCCAATCATGGTCAACCCGGCATGGGCCAGATACCTTATTCGGCCCATCAAATAATGGACGCTCTTGTCTTCCTCCAGTTGGGGGCTCCGCGGACGCCAACTAAGGCGTTTCTTCAGAGGAGCATTGCTGAACTCTGGGAGGCCGATCCGAACAGGGTCCGGCAGCGGAGCGTTTTCTATATAAAACCATTCCGAAGGCCAGTCTTCGGACGCCTTCTTAGGGGTTCCGGATGGATATCCGGTCCCGGCAATGCGCCATATTTCGGCACCACCCACTTGATATATGGACCCCTCGTGAGAACGGGGTACAGGGCAGAACAACCTCTTCCACAATGTGAAATGGGGCTCGACGCCCAGGAATAGCTCGCAAAGAGCTGCGTAACACGCAATATGCAGGATTGAGGCGGGCGTGAGGTGATGAAGCTGGAGTCCGTAGAACTCCAGGAGCCCGCGGAGGAATGGATGTACAGGAAATCTGAGCCCCCTTATCAGATAGGGGACGAAGCATGCCCGCTCCCCTTTGTTGGGACTTGGGGTAACCTCCACTTGCTTCCCACCTTTGTAGGTGGCCAGCCCGGCTCGAACCGGAACCATAAAGGCCGGAGGGAGATATCCCCCAGCTTGGAGCTTCACCAGCTCGTTGTGCGGAACAGAGCATCTCCTCCAATCTCCTGGCAAAGGGCTGGGAGCGCGAGAAGAGGAGCCGCGTTGACGGTCCGTGATGGAATGGATTCTTGGTCGAAAGCGCTCCGATGAGTATTTGCGGGAGGAAGATGGTGATTTGGATCTGGATTCTTGCCTCCCTTATAGGCAGATTATTCGCACAACTAGGGGGTAAAACATAAAAGACACCCTGACTTTTCACATTCGCGCGACGCGTGGAAGAAGGCCATTATTGGGCGTGGAAGCCAAGACGCGCAACATTGATGAAGAAGCCGGGCACTGTTTGGCAGGTACGTAGAACTTGAAGGAGAACCCGCCTTGCAACGCCGAAGACTACACACATGCTGGACTTATCGTCATTGAAGCCTGGTTCGGGGGCTACTGAGGGAGTCCCGGATTAGGGGGTGTCCGGATAGCCGGACTACCATCATCGGCCGAACTATCATCAGCCGGACTATCATCATCGACCGGACTCCAAGACTATGAAGATACAAGATTGAAGACTTCGTCCCGTGTCCGGATGGGACTTTCCTTGGCGTGGAAGGCAAGCTTGGCGATACGGATATGTAGATCTCCTACCATTGTAACCGACTCTATGTAACCCTAGCCCTCTCCGGTGTCTATATAAACCGGATGGCTCTAGTCCATAGGACACAACAACAACCATTACAATCATACCATAGGCTAGCTTCTAGGGTTTAGCCTCCTTGATCTCGTGGTAGATCCACTCTTGTAAACATACACAATATCAATATCAATCAAGCAGGATGTAGGGTTTTACCTCCATCAAGAGGGCCCGAACCTGGGTAAAACATCGTGTCCCTTGTCTCCTGTTACCATCCGCCTAGACGCACAGTTCGGGACCCCCTACCCGAGATCCGCCGGTTTTGACACCGACAATTACTCCTCTGATTATGAACATGAATATGCTTTGTGAGTAGTTACGTTTGTTCCTGAGGACATGGATGAAGTCTTGCTATTAGTAGTCATGTGAATTTGGTATTCGTTCGATATTTTGATGAGATGTATGTTGTCTTTTCCTCTAGTGGTGTTATGTGAACGTCGACTACATGACACCTCACCATTATTTGGGCCTAGAGGAAGGCATGGGGAAGTAATAAGTAGATGATGGGTTGCTAGAGTGACCAAAGCTTAAACCCTAGTTTATGTGTTGCTTTGTTAGGGGCTGATATGGATCCATATGTTTAATGCTGTGGTTAGGTTTACCTTAATACTTTTTTTGTAGTTGTGGACGCTTGCAATAGGGGTTAATCATAATTGGGATGCTTGTCCAAGTAAGGGCAGTACCCAAGTACCGGTCCACCCACATATAAAATTTATCAAAGTATCGAACGCGAATCATATGAACATGATGAAAACTAGCTTGACGATAATTCCCATGTGTTCTCGGGAGCTCCTTTCTCATTATTAGAAATTGTCCAGGCTTATCCTTTGCTACATAAAGGATTAGGCCACCTTGCTGCACTTTATTTACTTTATTTATTTGTTACTCGTTACCATTTATCTTATCACAAAACTATCTATCACCTACAATTTCAGTGCTTGCAGAGAAAACCTTACTGAAAACTGCTTATCATTTCCTTCTGCTCCTCGTTGGGTTCGACACTCTTACTTATCGAAAGGACTACGATTGATCCCCTACACTTGTGGGTCATCAAGACTCTTTTCTGGCGCTGTTGCCGGGGAGTGTAGTGCTTTTGGTGAGTGGAACTTGGTAAGGAAACATTTATAAAGTGTGCTGAAATTTTCTGATACTTGTCACTATGGAAACTAATCCTTTGAGGGGCTTGTTTGGGGTATCTTCACCCCTACCATAAGAGCAAAGAGTTGCTCCTCAACCTACTGAACTTTATGAAAATATTTACTTTGAGATTCCTTCGGGTATGATAGAGAAACTGCTAGCTAATCCATTTGCAGGAGACGGAACATTGCATCCAGATTTACACCTTATCTTTGTGGATGAAGTTTGTGGATTATTTAAGCTTGCAGGTATTCCCGATGATGTTGTCAAAAGTAAGGTCTTCCCTTTATCTTTGAAGGGAGATGCATTGACATGGTATAGGCTATGTGATGATACGAGATCTTGGAATTATAAGCGATTGAAGTTGGAATTTCACCAGAAGTTCTATCATATGCATCTTGTTCATCGTGATCGTAATTACATATATAATTTCTGGCCTCGCGAAGGAGAAATCATCGCTCAAGCTTGGGGGAGTCTTAAGTCAATGTTATATTCATGCCCCAATCATGATCTCTCTCGGGAAATGATTATTCAGAACTTTTATGCTCGACTTTCTCTTGATAATCGCAACCTGCTCGATACTTCCTGTGCTGGTTCTTATATGCTGAAGACTATTGATTTCAAATGGGACTTATTGGGAAGAATTAAACGCAACTCTGAAGATTGGGGTTCTGATGATGGTAAGGAGTCAGGTATGACACCTAAGTTCGATTGTGTTAAATCTTTTATGGATACCAATGCTTTTCATGGATTTAGCGCTAAGTATGGACTTGACTCTGAGATAGTAGCTTCTTTTTGTGAATCTTTTGCTACTCACGTTGATCTCCCTAAAGATAAGCGGTTTAAATATAATCCCCCTATTGAAGTAAAAGTAGTTGCACCCATTACAGTCGAAGAAAAGACTATTACCTATAGTGATCCTATTGTTCTGACTACTTATGTTGAAAAACCTCCTTTTCCTGTTAGGATAAAGGATCATGCTAAAGCTTCGACTGTTGTTAGTAAGAGTAATACTAGGACTTATACACCTCCTGAGCAAATTAATGTTGAACCTAGTATTGCTATGGTTAAAGATCTCTTGGATGATGACTTAGATGGGCATGTTATTTATTTCTGTGGTGAGACTGCTAATATTGTTAGACCAGATACTAAAACACGTAGACCTGTTGTAGGCATGCCTGTTATTTCTGTTAAAATAGGAGATCATTATTATCATGGCTTATGTGATATGAGTGCTAGTGCTAGTGCAATACCTTATACCTTATATCAAGAAATTATGCATGACATTGCACCCATTGAATTAGAAGACATTGATGTTACTATTAAGTTTGCTAATAGGGATACCATTAAACCCTTTGGGATTGTTAGAGATGTTGAAGTTTTGTGTGGGAAGGTTAAATACCCTGCTGATTTTCTTGTTCTTGGTTCCCCACAAGATGATTTTTGCCCCATTATTTTTGGTAGACCCTTCTTGAATACAGCTAGTGCTAAGATTAATTGTGAAAAGAATATTGTCACCGTTGGCATAGATGGTATGTCTCATGAGTTTAATTTTGCTAAGTTTAGTAGACAACCTCATGATAGGGAACCACCTAGTAAGGATGAAATTATTGGTCGTGCTTCCATTGATGTGCCTCCTACTGATCCATTAGAACAATATTTGCTAGACCATGAAAAAAATATGTTTATGAAGGAAAGAAAGGAAATATATGAAGTGTTCCTTAAACAGGAACCTATGCTGAAACATAACCTTCCCGTTGAAATTCTTGGGGATCCCCCTCCACCCAAGGGTGATCCCGTGTTTGAACTCAAACCGTTACCTGATAATCTTAAGTATGCTTATCTTGATGAAAAGGAAATATATCCTGTTATTATTAGTGCTAACCTTTCAGAGAAACAAGAAGAAAGATTATTGAAAACTCCGAAGAAGCACCGAGCAGCTATTGGATATACTCTGGATGATCTTAAAGGCGTTAGTCCCATGTTATGCCAACACAAAATTAAATTGGAGGGCGATGCCAAACCAGTTAGAGATCCTCAATGACGACTAAATCCCAAGATGAAGGAAGTGGTAAGAAAGGAGATACTAAAGCTCCTTGAGGCAGGTATTATTTATCCCGTTGCTGATAGTGAATGGGTAAGCCCTGTCCACTGTGTTCCTAAAAAGGGAGGTATTACCGTTGTTCCTAATGATAAAGATGAATTGATCCCTCAAAGAATTATTACAGGTTATAGGATGGTAATTGATTTCCGTAAGTTAAATAAAGCAACTAAGAAAGATCATTACCCTTTACCTTTTATTTATCAAATGCTAGAAAGACTATCCAAACACACACATTTCTACTTTCTAGATGGTTATTCTGGCTTCTCTCAAATACCTGTGTCAGCAAAGGATCAATCTAAAACAACTTTTACTTGCCCTTTTGGTATTTTTGCTTATAGACGTATGCCTTTTGGTTTATGTAATGCACTTGCTACCTTTCAAAGATGCATGATGGCTATATTCTCCGATTTTTGTGAAAAGATTTGTGAGGTATTCATGGATGACTTTTCCGTTTATGGATCCTCTTTTGATGATTGTTTGAGCAACCTTGATCGAGTTTTGCAGAGATGCGAAGACACTAGTCTCGTCCTGAATTGGGAAAAGTGTCACTTTATGGTTAATGAAGGCATTGTCTTGGGGCATAAGTTCTCCGAGAGAGGTATTGAAGTTGATAAAGCCAAAGTTGATGCTATTGAAAAGATGCCATGTCCCAAGGACATAAAAGGTATAAGAAGTTTCCTTGGTCATGCCGTTTTTATAGGAGGTTCATTAAGGACTTTTCTAAAATCTCTAGGCCTCTGACTAATTTATTGCAAAAAGATATTCCTTTTGTCTTTGATGATCATTGTGTAGAAGCATTTGAAATACTTAAGAAAGCTTTGATCACTGCACCTATTGTTCAGCCACCTGATTGTAATTTACCTTTTGAAATTATGTGCGATGCTAGTGATTATGTTGTAGGTGCTGTTCTAGGGCAAAGAGTCGATAAGAAATTGAATGTTATCAAGTATGCTAGTAAGACTCTTGATACTGCCCAAAGAAATTATGCTACTACTGAAAAAGAATTCTTAGCAGTTGTGTTTGCATGTGATCAGTTTGGACTTTATATTGTTGATTCTAAAGTTACTATTCACACTGATCATGCTGCTATTAAATATCTTATGGAAAAGAAAGATGCTAAGCCTAGACTCACTAGATGGGTTCTCTTGCTCCAAGAATTTGACTTGCATATTATTGATAGAAAGGGAGCTGAGAACCCCGTTGCAGATAACTTATCTAGGTTAGAGAATGTTCTTGATGACCCACTGCCTATTAATGATAGCTTTCCTCATGAACAATTAGCGGTCGTTAATGCTACTCGCACTGCTCCTTGGTATGCTGATTATGCTAATTACATTGTTGCTAAATTTATACCGCCTAGTTTCACATACCAGCAAAAGAAAAAGTTCTTTTATGATTTAATACATTACTTCTGGGATGATCCACACTTTTATAAAGAGGAGTAGATGGTGTTATTAGACGTTGTGTGCCTGAGCATGAACAGGAACAGATCCTACGCAAGTGTCACTCTGAATCCTATGGAGGACACCACGCTGGAGATAGAACTGCACACAAGGTACTACAATCTGGTTTTTATTGGCCTACTCTCTTCAAAGATGCTCGTAAGTTTGTCTTATCTTGTGATGAATGTCAAAGAATAGGTAACATTTGTAGACATCAAGAAATGCCTATGAATTATTCTCTTGTTATTGAACCGTTTGATGTTTGGGGCTTGGATTATATGGGACCTTTTCCTGCCTCTAATTGTTATACACATATTTTAGTTGCTGTTGATTATGTTACTAAGTGGGTAGAAGCTATTCCAACTAGTAGTGCTGATCATAACACTTCTATTAAAATGCTTGAAGAAGTTATTTTTCCGAGGTTTGGAGTACCTAGATATCTTATGACTCATGGTAGTTCACATTTTATTCATGGTGCTTTCCGTAAGATGCATGCTAAGTATGATGTCAATCATAGAATCGCATCTCCTTATCATCCGCAGTCTAGTGGTCAAGTAGAGTTGAGCAACAGAGAGCTCAAATTAATTTCGCAAAAGACTGTGAATAGATCTAGAAAGAATTGGTCCAAAAAACTTGATGATGCATTATGGGCCTATAGAACTGCATAGAAAAATCCTATGGGTATGTCTGTTGGAAATATGCCCTAGAGGCAATAATAAATTAGTTATTATTATTATATTTCCTTGTTCATGATAATTGTTTATTATCCATGCTATGATTGTATTGATAGGAAACTCAGATACATGTGTGGATACATAGACAACACCATGTACCTAGTAAGCCTCTAGTTGACTAGCTCGTTGATCAATAGATGGTTACGGTTTCCTGACCATGGACATTGGATGTCGTTGATAACGGGGTCACATCATTAGGAGAATGATGTGATGGACAAGACCCAATCCTAAGCCTAGCATAAAGATCGTGTAGTTCGTATGCTAAAGCTTTTCTAATGTCAAGTATCTTTTCCTTAGACCATGAGATTGTGCAACTCCCGGATACCGTAGGAATGCTTTGGGTGTACCAAACGTCACAATGTAACTGGGTGGCTATAAAGGTGCACTACGGGTATCTCTGAAAGTGTCTGTTGGGTTGGTACGAATCGAGACTGGGATTTATCACTCGGTGTGATGGATAGGTATCTCTGGGCCCACTCGGTAATGCATCATCATAATGATCTCAATGTGACTAAGTAGTTAGTCATGGGATCATGCATTACAGAACGAGTAAAGTGACTTGCCGGTAACGAGATTGAACGAGGTATTGGGATACCAATGATCGAATATCGGGCAAGTAACGTATCGATTGACAAAGGGAATTATATACCGGATTGCTTGAATCCTTGAGATCATGGTTCATCCGATGAGATCATCATGGAACATGTGGGAGCCAACATGGGTATCCAGATCCCGCTGTTGGTTATTGGCCAGAGAGCTGTCTCGGTCATGTCTGCATGATTCCCGAACCCGTAGGGTCTACACAGTTAAGGTTCGGTGACGCTAGAGTTGTTATGGGAATTAGTGTGTAGTTACCGAATGTTGTTCGGAGTCCTGGATGAGATTCCAGACGTTATGAGGAGTTCCGAAATGGTCCGGAGGTAAAGATATATATATATATATGGGAAGTGCTATTTTGGCCACCGGAAAATGTTTGGGACTTTTCGGTATTGTACCGGGAAGGTTCTAGAAGGTTCTGGAGTGGGGCCCACCTGCATGGGGGGACCCACATGAACATGGGTAGTGGGGGCAAGGCCCCACACCCCTAGTCAAGGTGCACCAAGATCCCCCCTTAGAAGGAATGAGATCATATCCCGAAGGGATAAGATCAAGATCCCTAAAAAAGGGGGATAACAATCGGTGGGGAAGGAAATGATGGGATTTCTTTCTTCCCACCTTTGTCAACGCCCCAATGGACTTGGAGGGCAAGAAACCAGCCCCCTCCACCCCTATATATAGTAGGGAGGCGCATGGGAGCTTCACCCTTGCCCCTGGCACAGCCCTCTCCCTCCCCAACACATCCTCCTCCTCTGTAGTGCTTGGCGAAGCTCTGCCAGAGAACTGCAAGCTCCACCACCACGCTGTCATGCTGCCGGAGCTCTCCCTCAACTTCTCCTGTCCCCTTGCTGGATCAAGAAGGAGAAGTCGTCCCCGGGCTGTACGTGTGTTGAACACGGAGGCACCGTTGTTCGGTGCTTAGATCGGATTCGGCCGCAATCTGTATCGCTTTGTGTACGACTCCACCGACCGCGTTCTTGTAACGCTTCCGCATCACGATCTTCAAGGGTATGAAGATGCACTCCCCTCTCTCTCGTTGCTAGTCTCTCCATAGATTTATCTTGGTGATGCGTAGAAAATTTTGAATTTCTGCTACGTTCCCCAACAGTGGCATCCTGAGCTAGGTCTTTTGCGTAGATTCTATGCACGAGTAGAACACAAATTGTTGTGGGCGTTGATTTTGTTCAATATGCTTACCGTTACTAGTCCTATCTTGTTTCGACGGTATTGTGGGATGAAGCGGCCCGGACCAACCTTACACATACACTTACGTGAGATAGGTTCCACCAACTGACATGCACTTGTTGCATAAAGGTGGCTAGCGGGTGCTAGTCTCTCCCACTTTAGTCGGATCGGATTCGATGAAAAGGGTCCTTATGAAGGGTAAATAGCAATTGGCATATCACGTTGTGGCTTTTGCGTAGGTAAGAAACGTTCTTGCTAGAAACCCATAGCAGCCACGTAAAACATGCAAACAACAATTAGAGGACGTCTAACTTGTTTTTGCAGGGTATGCTATGTGTTGTGATATGGCCAAAAGAATGTCATGAATGATATGTGATGTATGAGATTGATCATATTCTTGTAATAGGAATCACGACTTGCATGTTGATGAGTATGACAATCGGTAGGAGCCATAGGAGTTGTCTTAATTTATTGTATGACCTGCGTGTCATTGAACAACGCCATGTAATTATTTTACTTTATTGCTAAACCATTAGCCATAGTAGTAGAAGTAATAGTTGGCGAGACAACTTCACGGAGACACGATGATGGAGATCATGGTGTCATGCCGGTGATGATGATGATCATGGAGCCCCGAAGATGGAGATCAAAAGGAGCAAAATGATATTGGCCATATCATGTCACTATTTGATTGCATGTGATGTTTATCATGTTTTACATCTTATTTGCTTAGAACGACGGTAGTAAATAAGATGATCCCTCATTAAAATTTCAAGAAAGTGTTCCCCCTAACTGTGCACCATTGCGAAAGTTCGTTGTTTCGAAGCACCACGTGATGGTCGGGTGTGATAGATTCTAACATTCACATACAACGGGTGTAAGCCAGATTTACACACGCGAAACACTTAGGTTGACTTGACGAGCCTAGCATGTACAGACATGGCCTCGGAACACAAGAGACCGAAAGGTCGAGCATGAGTCATATGGTAGATACGATCGACATGAAGATGTTCACCGATGATGACTAGTCCGTCTCACGTGATGATCAGACACGGCCTAGTTGACTCGGATTGTGCAATCACTTAGATGACTAGAGGGATGTCTATCTGAGTGGGAGTTCATAAGATGAACTTAATTATCCTGAACATAGTCAAAAGGTCTTTGCAAATTATGTCGTAAGCTCGCGCTTTAGTTCTACTGTCTAGATATGTTCCTAGAGAAAATTCAGTTGAAAGTTGATAGTAGCGATTATGCGAACTAGGTCCGTAAACTGAGGATTGTCCTCGTTGCTTCGAAGAAGGCTTATGTCCTTAATGCACCGCTTAGTGTGCTGAACCTCGAACGTCGTCTGTGGATGTTGCGAACATCTGACATACATGTTTTGATAACTACGTGATAGTTCAGTAATGTTAAACGGTTTAGAGTTAAGGCACCGAAGACGATTTCGAAACGTCGCGAAACATCTGAGATGTTTCGAGGGCTGAAATGGGGATTTCAGGCTCGTCCCCATGTCAAGAGGTATAAGACCTCCGACGAGTCTCTTAGCCTGCAAACTAAGGAAGAAAAGCTCAATCGTTGAGCTTGTGCTCAGATTGTCTGAGTACCACAATCACTTGAATTGAGTGGGAGTTAATCTTCCAGATGAGATAGTGATGTTTCTCCAAAGTCATTGCCACCAAGCTGCTAAAGCTCCATGAGGAACTATAACATATCAGGGATTGAAATGATGATCCTTGAAATATTCGCGATGTTTGACACCGCGAAAGTAGAAATCAAGAAGGAGCATCGATTATTGATGGTTAGTGAAACCACTAGTTTCAAGAAGGGCAAGGGCCAGAAGGGATACTTCATGAAACGACAAATCAGCTACTGCTCTAGTGAAGAAACCAAAGGTTGAACCCAAACCCGAGACTAAGTGCTTCTGTAATAAGGGGAACAGTCACTAGAGCGGAATTACCCTAGATACTTGGTAGATGAGAAGGCTGGCAAGGTCGATAGAAGTATATTGGATATACATTATATTAATGTGTATTTTACTAGTAATCCTAGTAGCACCAGGGTATTAGATACTGGTTTGGTTGCTAAGTGTTAGTAACTCAAAATAAAAGAGCTACGGAATAAACGGAGACTAGCTAAAGGTGAGATCAAACCCAATGGGTGTTGGAAGTGTTTCCAAGGTTGATGTGATCAAGCATCGCACGCTCCCTCTACCATCGAGATTGGTGTTAAACCTAAATAATTGTTGTTTGGTGTTTGCGTTGAGCATAGACATGATTGGATTATGTTTATCGCAACATGGTTATTCATTTAAGGAGAATAATGGTTACTATGTTTATTTGAATAATACCTTCAATGGTCTTGCACATAAAGTGAATGGTTTTCGTAGTGATACACATGTTCATGCCAAAAGATATAAGATAGTAATGATAGTACCACCTACTTGTGGCACTGCCATGTAAGTCATATTGGTGTAAAACGCATGAAGAAGCTCCATGTTGATGGATCTTTGGACTCACTCGTTTTTTGAAAAGTTTGAGACATGCGAACCATGTCTATTGGTGTATATGCATGAAGAAACTCCATGCAAATGGACCGTTTGGACTCACTTGATTTTGAATCACTTGAGACATGCAAATCATACCACATGGGCAAGATGACTGAAAGCCTCGTTTTCAGTAAAATGGAACAAGAAAGCAACTTGTTGGAAGTAATACATTTTGATGTGTGTAGTCCAATGAGTGCTGAGGCACGCAGTGGATATCGTTATGTTCTTACTTCACAGATGATTTGAGTAGATACTGAGTATATTTACTTGATGAAACACAAGTCTGAATTATTGAATGGTTCAAGTAATTTCAGAGTGAAGTAGAAGATCATCGTGCCAAGAGGATCAAATGTCTATGATATGATCATAGAGATGAGTATCTGAGTTACGAGTTTGGTACACAATTAAGACCTTGTGGAAATTGTTTCACAATTAATACCGCCTGGAACACCATAGTGTGATGGTGTGTCCGAACATCATAGTTGCACCCTATTGGATATGGTGCGTACCATGATGTCTCTTATCGAATTACCACTATCGTTCATGGGTTAGGCATTAGAGACAACCGCACTCACTTTAATAGGGCACCACGTAATTCCATTGAGACGACACCGTTTGAACTATGGTTTGGAGAAACCTAAGTTGTCGTTTCTTAAATGTTTGGGGCTGCGACGCTTATGTGAAAAAGTTTCAGGTTGATAAGCTCAAACCCAAAGCGGATAAAATGCATCTTCATAGGACACCCAAAAACAGTTGGGTATACCTCCTAATTCAGATCCGAAAGCAATAGCGATTGTTTCTTGAATCGGGTCCTTTCTCGAGGAAAAGTTTGTCTCGGAAAGTTGAGTGGGGGATGGTGGAGACTTGATGAGGTTATTGAACCGTCACTTCAACTAGTGTGTAGCAGGGCACAGGAAGTTGTTCTTGTGGCGCCTACACCAATTGAAGTAGAAGCTTATGATAGTGATCATGAAACTTCGGATCAAGTCACTACCAAACCTCGTAGGTCGACAAGGGTGCATACTACTTCAGAGTGGTACGTACTCCTGTCTTGGAGGTCATGTTGCTAGACAACAATGAACCTACGAGCTATGGAGAAGCGATGGTGAGACCGGATTCCGGCAAATGGCTTGAGGCCATAAAATCTGAGAGAGGATCCATGTATGAAGACAAAGTGTAGACTTTGGAAGAACTACTTGATGGTCGTAAGGCTATTGGGTACAGATGGATTTTAAAAGGAAGACGGACAATGATGGTAAGTATCACTATTAAGAAAGCTCGACTTGTCGTTAAGATGTTTTTCGACAAGTTCAAGGAGTTGACTACGGTGAGGCTTTCTCACTTGTAGCGATGCTAAGAGTCTGTTGGAATTGGATTAGCAGTTATTGCATTATTTATGAAATCTTGCAGATAGGATCTCAAAAACATTGTTTCCTCTACAATTTTCTTGAGGAAAGGTTGTATGTGATACAACCAGAAGGTTTTGACAATCCTGAAAGACGATAACAAATATGCAAAGCTCCAGCAATCCTTCTAAGGACTGGAGTAAGCATCTCAGAGTTGGAATGTACGCTTTGATGAGATGATCAAAGATTTTGGGTTTATACAAAGTTTATGAGAAACTTGTATTCCCAAAGAAGTGAGTGGGAGCACTATAGAATTTCTGATGAGTATATGTTGTTGACATATTATTGATCAGAAATGATGTAGAATTTCTGGAAAGCATATAGAAAACCTGGATTAAGCTGCTTGAACATTAAGCATCAAGATCTATGAGGATAGATCAAAAATGCTAAATGGTACTTTCAAATGAGCACATACCTTGACATGATCTTGAAGGTGTTCAAAATGGATCAGTCAAAGAAGGAGTTCTTGCCTGAGTTGTAAGGTATGAAGTTAAGAGTTAAAGCTCGACCACGACAGAACAGAGAGAAAGGACGAAGGTCGTCCCCTATGCTTTAGACATAGGCTCTACAGTATGCTATGCTGAGTACCGCACCTGATGTGTGCCTTGCCCCGTGTCTTGCAAAGGGGTACAAGAGTGATCCAGAAATGGATCATTGGACAACAGTCAAAATTGTCCTAGGAGTAATAAGGACATGTTTCTTGATTATGGAGGTGATAAAGAGTTCAGCGTAAAGGGCTAAGTCGATGCAAGCTTTAACACCTATCCGAGTGACTCTGAGTAGCAAACCGGATACGTATAGTGGAGCAACCATTTGGAATATCTCCAAGTGGAACGTGGAAGCAGCATTTACAATATGACCTAGAGATTTACGAAGTACATACGGATCTGAATGTTGCAGACCCGTTGACTAACACCTCTCTCACAAGCAAAACATGATCAAACCCCAGAACACATTGAGTCTTAATCACATGATGATGTGAACTAGTTTAGTGACACTAGTAAACTCTTTGGATGTTGGTCACATGGGATGTGACCTGTGAGTTTTATTCACATGGCGGTGTGAACTAGATTATTGACTCTAGTGCAAGTGGGAGACTGTTGGAAATATGCCCTAGAGGCAATAATAAATTAGTTATTATTATTATATTTCCTTGTTCATGATAATCGTTTATTATCCATGCTATAATTGTATTGATAGGAAACTCAGATACATGTGTGGATACATAGACAACACCATGTCCCTAGTAAGCCTCTAGTTGACTAGCTCATTGATCAATAGATGGTTACGGTTTCCTGACCATGGACATTGGATGTCGTTGATAACGGGGTCACATCATTAGGAGAATGATGTGATGGACAAGACCCAATCCTAAGCCTAGCACAAAGATCGTGTAGTTCGTATGCTAAAGCTTTTCTAATGTTAAGTATCTTTTCCTTAGACCATGAGATTGTGCAACTCCCGGATACCCTAGGAATGCTTTGGGTGTACCAAACGTCACAATGTAAATGGGTGGCTATAAAGGTGCACTACGGGTATCTCCGAAAGTGTCTGTTGGGTTGGTACGAATCGAGACTGGGATTTGTCACTCCGTGTGATGGAGAGGTATCTCTGGGCCCACTCAGTAATGCATCATCATAATGAGCTCAATATGACTAAGTAGTTAGTCATGGGATCATGCATTACATAACGAATAAAGTGACTTGCCGGTAACGAGATTGAACGAGGTATTGGGATACCAACGATCGAATCTCGGGCAAGTAACGTACCGATTGACAAAGGGAATTGTATACCGGATTGCTTGAATCCTTGACATCGTGGTTCATCCGATGAGATCATCGTGGAACATGTGGGAGCCAACATGGGTATCCAGATCCCGCTGTTGGTTATTGGCCAGAGAGCTGTCTCGGTCATGTCTGCATGATTCCCGAACCCGTAGGGTCTACACACTTAAGGTTCGGTGACGCTAGAGTTGTTATGGGAATTAGTGTGCAGTTACCGAATGTTGTTCGGAGTCCCGGATGAGTTCCTGGACGTCACGAGGAGTTCCGGAATGGTCCGGAGGTAAATATTTATATATGGGAAGTCCTATTTTGGCCACCAGAAAATGTTCGGGATTTTTCGGTATTGTACCGGGAAGGTTCTAGAAGGTTCCGGAGTGGGGCCCACCTGCATGGGGGGGCCCACATGAACGTGGGTAGTGGGGGCAAGGCCCCACACCCCTGGTCAAGGTGCACCAAGATCCCCCCTTAGAAGGAATAAGATCATATCCCGAAGGGATAAGATCAAGATCCCTAAAAAAGGGGGATAACAATCGGTGGGGAAGGAAATGATGGGATTTCTTTCTTCCTACCTTTGCCAACGCCCCAATGGACTTGGAGGGCAAGAAACCAGCCCCCTCCACCCCTATATATAGTGGGGAGGCGCATGGGAGCTTCACCCTTGCCCCTGGCGTAGCCCTCTCCCTCCCCAACACATCCTCCTCCTCCGTAGTGCTTGGCGAAGCTCTACCAGAGAACTGCAAGCTCCACCACCACGCCGTCATGCTGCCGGAGATCTCCCTCAACTTCTCCTCTCCCCTTGCTGGATCAAGAAGGAGGAGACGTCCCCGGGCTGTACGTGTGTTGAACGCGGAGGCACCGTTGTTCGGTGCTTAGATCGGATTCGGCTGCGATCTGAATCGCTCCGTGTACGACTCCACCGACCGCGTTCTTGCAACGCTTCCGCATCGCGATCTTCAAGGGTATGAAGATGCACTCCCCTCTCTCTCTCGTTGCTAGTCTCTCCATAGATTTATCTTGGTGATGCATAGAAAATTTTGAATTTCTGCTACGTTCCCCAACAATGTCTCCATATAAGATGGTTTATGGAAAAGCGTGTCATTTACCTCTTGAACTTGAACATAAGGCATATTGGGCTATTAAAGAGCTCAATTATGACTTCAAACTTACCAGTGAGAAGAAGTTGTTTGATATTAGCTCACTTGATGAATGGAGAGCCCAAGCATATGAGAATGCCAAGCTATTAAAAGAAAAAGTCAAACGCTGGCATGATAAGAGGATACAAAAGTGTGAGTTTAACATAGGAGATTATGTATTATTATTCAACTGTCGTTTAAGATTTTTTGCAAGAAAACTTCTCTCAAAATGGGAAGGTCCCTATGTTCTCGAGGAGGTCTATCATTTTGGTGCTATAAAAATGAACAACTTCGAAGGCACAAGTCCAAGGGTGGTAAACGGTCAAAGAATTAAATATTATATTTCAGGTAATCCTATCAATGTTGAAACTAATATTATTGAAACTGTAACCCCCGAGGAATACATAAGGGACACTTTCCAAAATGTTCCAGACTCCAAAAAGGTATAGGTATGTGGTATGGTAAGTAAACCGACTCTAAAACAACTCCAATGGCAATTTTTATTAGTTTTGGATTATTTACAAATTTTAGGAAGAAAGAAGTAGTCCGAAAGGGACATGAGGCCCCCACGAGAGTGGAGGGCGCCCCTCCTACTGGACGCGCCCCCCTATCTTGTTGGCACCTCGTGTGCCTCCTGAATTCCGTTTTCTTGCATATTACGTATTTTAGTCGGTAAAAATCCATTATATATACTCCCGAAGGTTTTGACCACCGTATCACGCAAATATCCTCTGTTTTCGTTTCGAGTTGTTTCCGTTGCAGATCTAGAGCACCATGACTTCACCCTCCTCCAACAACAAAGACAAGGATGCTTGGCTATTGAAGATAGATATGAAAAGAGAAGAACTAGAAGAGATCAACAAGGATGAAGGGATCAAGAAGGCCATGGAGGTTCAAGCTACGGCGGTGAAAGAACAAGACATCCCTCAACCTTTACCTAAACTTTTCACTCCAACAGAGATTGAAGCTTTCAAGATGATTGATTTAGCTCACATACAGAACAAGTATCTTATGAAGGAGAATATTCTGTTAAAGGATCATATCTTCAGACTCAAGGGCATTATCCACAAGTTGGAGGAGCTTTTACGCTCGATGTGTGATTATCCACCGTCATTATCACCACCTCCATCACCTCCGAGGACATAATCACATGGGTATGGGCACTCCCTTTGGCAACTGCCAAGCTTGGGGAGGTGCCCCGGTATCGTATCACCATCACACTCCTATCTTTACCGCTTTATTTAGTTCAATCCTTTTAGTAGTATCTTGATCTAGTAGATTGAAGTTTTGATATCAAGTAGTTTGAGTTTTGTTGTGTGATCTTTTTTGTAATCGAGTCCGTGAGCTATCTATAATAAAGATTGGTTTTGAGTCAAGGGCTTTGCTATGTTGCTATGATCTCGAGAAAGTAGAAAGAATAAAAGAGTTTATATTGATCTTATGGATAGTGATAACTTCACACATAGAAAGTATGAGGCACAAAAATTGTTGAGAGTTGATGAACGTAGTTTTGGTCATTGTTGCAATTAATAGGAAGTGATAAGGAAAGAGGGGTTCACATACAAATATATTATCTTGGAGCACTCATTAGGTATGACATGCTAAAAGAGTTGAGGTTGGACAAGGAAGACGACATAATAGTTTATGGTTTCCGACATCTCAGTTAAAGTATATTGTCATTGACCTTCCAAACATGTTGAGCTTGCCTTTCTCCCTCATGCTAGACAAATTCCTTGCACCAAGTAGAGATACTACTTGTGCTTCCAAATATCCTTAAACCCAGTTTTGCCATGAGAGTCCACCATACCTACCTATGGATTGAGTAAGATCCTTCAAGTAAGTTGTCATGTTGCAAGCAATAAAAAATTGCTATCTAAATATGTATGACTTATTAGTGCAGAGAAAATAAGCTTTGTATGATCTTGTTATGGAAGTAATAAAAGCGATGGACTGCGTAATAAAGGTCCA
Organism: Triticum dicoccoides; assembly: GCF_002162155.2. Taxonomy (NCBI): domain Eukaryota; kingdom Viridiplantae; phylum Streptophyta; class Magnoliopsida; order Poales; family Poaceae; genus Triticum; species Triticum dicoccoides. The sequence goes on along the minus strand of NC_041389.1, from coordinate 416,283,294 downwards.
CATACAAGGGGCAATATAAAGTGACGTTCTTTTGCATTAAGATTTTGTGCATCAACCTTAAACGCACATGACAACCTCTGCTTCCCTCTGCGAAGGGCCTATCTTTTACTTTATGTTTTTACTTTATGCTTGAGTCAAAGTGATCCTCACCTTTCCCTTTTTCATTTTATCCTTTGGCAAGCTCCTCGTGTTTGAAAGATCATGATATATATATATATATATCCAATTGGATGTAAGTTAGCATGGGCTATTATTGTTGACATCACCTAAAGGTGAATACGTTGGGAGGCAGCACAATAAGCCCCTATCTTTCTCAGTGTCCGGCTGAAACTCCATAACCACAAGTAGTGCGTGAGTGTTAGCAATTATAGAAGACTACAAGATAGTTGAGTATGTGAGCTTGCTGAAAAGCTCTATTGTTGACTCTTTCTGATGTTACGATAAATTGCAATTGCTTCAATGACTGAGATTATAGTTTGTTAGTTCCCAATGAAGTTTTTGAACCATACTTGACATTGTGAATTGATTGTTACTTGAGCATAAGAAATCATATGATAAAATCTATTTATGTTGCTGTTATAAGAATGATCATGATGCCCTCATGTCCGTATTTTATTTTTTTATCGACACCTCTATCTCTAAACATGTGGACATATTTTTTGATTTCGGCTTCCGCTTGAGGACAAGCGAGGTCTAAGCTTGGGGGAGTTGATACATCCATTTTGCATCATGCTTTTATATCAATATTTATTGCATTATGGGCTGTTATTACACATTATATCTCAATACTTATGGCTATTCTCTCTTATTTTACAAGGTTTACCATGAAGAGGGGGAATGCCGGCAGCTGGAATTCTGGCTGGAAAAGGAGCAAACATTGGAAACCTATTCTACACAGCTCCAAAAGTCCTGAAACTCCACGAAACATCTTTTTGGAATTTATAAGAATTATTGAGCGGAAGAAATACACCAGGAGGCCCACACCCTCTCCAGGAGACAGGAGGCCCCCCCTACAGGGCGCGCCCCCTATCTCCTAGGCCCGATGGTGGGCCTCTGGTGTCCATCTTCTGCTATATTAGAGCTTTTACCCTGGAAAAAATCGTGGGCAAGCTTATGGGACGAAACTCCGCCGCCACGAGGCGGAACCTTGGCGGAATCAATCTAGGGCTCCGGCGGAGCTGTTCTGCCGGGGAAACTTCCCTCTGGGAGGGGGGAATCATCACCGACGTCATCACCAACGATCCTCTCATCGGGAGGGGGTCAATCTCCATCAACATCTTCACCAGCACCATCTCCTCTCAAAACCCTAGTTCATCTCTTGTATCCAATCTTGTATCAAAACCACAAATTGGTACCTGTGGGTTGCTAGTAGTGTTGATTACTCCTTGTAGTTGATGCTAATTGATTTACTTGGTGGAAGATCATATGTTCAGATCCTTTATGCATATTATTACTCCTCTGATTATGAACATGAATATGCTTTGTGAGTAGTTACGTTTGTTCCTGAGGACATGGGTGAAGTCTTGCTATTAGTAGTCATGTGAATTTGGTATTCGTTCGATATTTTGATGAGATGTATGTTGTCTCTTCCTCTAGTGGTGTTATGTGAACGTCGACTACATGACACTTCACCATTATTTGGGCCTAGAGGAAGGCATGGGGAAGTAATAAGTAGATGATGGGTTGCTAGAGTGACAGAAGCTTAAACCCTAGTTTATGCATTGCTTCGTTAGGGGCTGATATGGATCCATATGTTTAATGATGTGATTAGGTTTACCTTAATACTTCTTTTGTAGTTGCGGACGCTTGCAATAGGGGTTAATAAAAAGTGGGATGCTTGTCCAAGTAAGGGCAGTACCCTAGTACCGGTCCACCCACATATCAAATTATCAAAGTACCGAACGCGAATCATATGAACGTGATGAAAACTAGCTTGAAGATAATTCCCATGTGTCCTCGGGAGCTCCTTTCTCATTATTAGAAATTGTCTAGGCTTATCCTTTCCTACATAAAGGATTGGGCCACCTTGCTGCACTTTATTTACTTTATTTATTTGTTACTCGTTACGGTTTATCTTATCACAAAACTATATATCACCTACAATTTTAGTGCTCGCAGAGAAAACCTTACCGAAAACCGCTTATCATTTCCTTCTGCTCCTCATTGGGTTCGACACTCTTACTTATCGAAAGGACTACGATTGATCCCCTACACTTGTGGGTCATCACCCCCCCCCACCCGGATCTGAGGAACCGGTAGAATCTCCGGTGGACCGCATCAGCGATCTCCCAGACATCATCCTTGAGGAGATCATCTTGCTTCTCCCCACCAAGGATTGCTGCCGCACACAAGTCCTCTCAACTCGATGGCGCCCTCTATGGCGCACCGCGCCCCTCAATCTCGACTGTCGTCAGATATTTGTCCTTCCTGAATTTGATCTCCTTAGAGCCATCGTCTCTTCTCACCAGCAGGGCCCCGTTCAATGCCACTGCATCCCGACACGCTACCTGCTGTCCATACCCGACAAGGTGGACGCTTGGCTGACATCCCCTGAATTCGAAAAACTCCAGCTGTTTGAGTTGTACAATTACCACAAAAGTTTCATACCATGAACACACCAAGAATTCGTGCCCACACCACCATTGTTCATCTCATAGTTTTCTTCCTCTCTCCACACCGCCACCTTTGCCCGGTGCCATCTACCAGATGATCTGGTACAAATGCTTCGACTCCCACTGCTAAAAAACTTTCGCTTGTGGTGGTTTATCTCTTGGAGGCCTCACTGCACAGCATCATCCACTCCAATTGCCCTGCCCTGGAGCACTTGCTGATTGTTTTGGGAATAGAAATTGGTATCAGTTGTCTCCAAATAAAGTCGCCTCACCTTAAAAGCATTGGAATTTTTTTTAAAGGACAGCAGCTCATCATCAAAGATGCCCTTTCACTTGAAAGGTTTCTCCTTCATTATTGTTATACACCTTCGCAAATAATTGTCGTCTCTGCGCCCAAACTGGAGACCTTCGATGTAATTCGTGACCCGTTTAATGATCATGACAAGTTGGTGTTTGGCTCCTCACTTTTTCAGGTACAGTATATTATCAGCTACACATTTGTAATCATTATTGGCGAATGTAGTAATTTCAAAAATTTCCTACGCACACGCAAGATCATGGTGATGCATAGCAACGAGAGGGGAGAGTGTTGTCTACGTACCCTCGTAGACCGTAAGCGGAAGTGTTAGCACAACGTGGTTAATGTAATCGTACGTCTTCACGGCCCGACTGATCAAGCATCGAAAGCACGGCACCTCTGAGTTCTTGCACACGTTCAGCTTGATGACATCCCTCGAACTCCGATCCAGCCAACTGTCAAGGGAGAGTTTTGTCAGCACGACGGCATGGTGACGATGATGATGTTCTACCATCGCAGGGCTTCGCCTAAGCACCGCTACGATATTATCGAGGAGGACTATGGTGGAGGGGGGCACCACACACGGCTAAGAAATCAATGATCAATTGTTGTGTTTATGGGGTGCCCCCTTCCCCCGTATATAAAGGAGTGGAGGAGGGGGCCGGCCAAGGGGAGGGCGCGCCCTAGGGGGGAGTCCAACACCCACCGCGAGTAGGATTCCCCCCTTTCCTATTTGGAGAGGGAGAGGGAAGGAAGAGGAATGAGGGAGGAAGGAAAGGGGGGTCACCCCCCTCCCAATTCGGATTGGGCTCGGGGGGGCGTGCCCCTCCCTTTCTCCTATACCCTCCTTTCAACTAAGGCCCATTAAGGCCCATATACCTCCCCGGGGGTTCCGATAACCTCCTGGAGCTCCGGTATTGTCCCAATCTCACCCGGAACCTTTCCGGTGTCCAAATATAGTCGTCCAATATATCGATCTTCTTGTCTCGACCATTTCGAGACTCCTCGTCATGTCCGTGATCACATCCGGGACTCTGAACAACCTTCGGTACATCAAAACACATAAACTCATAATATAAATGTCATCTTACTTTAAGCGTGCGGACCCTACGGGTTTGAGAACTATGTAGACATGACCGACACACGTCTCCGGTCAATAACCAATAGCTGAACCTGGATATTCATGTTGGCTCCTAAATATTCTACGAAGATCTTTATCGGTCAAACCGCATAAAAACATACGTTGTTCCCTTTGTCATCGGTATGTTACTTGCCCGAGATTTGATCGTCGGTATCTCAATACCTAGTTCAATCTCGTTACCGGCAAGTCTCTTTACTCATTACGTAATGCATCATCTCGTAACTAACTCATTAGCTACATTGCTTGCCAGGCTTATAGTGATGTGCATTACCGAGAGGGCCCAGAGATACCTCTCTGACAATCAGAGTGACAAATCCTAATCTCGAAATACGTCAAATCAACAAGTACCTTCGGAGACACCTGTAGAGCACCTTTATAATCACCCAGTTATGTTGTGACGTTTGGTAGCACACAAAGTGTTCCTCTGGTAAGCGGGAGTTACATAATCGCATAGTAATAGGAACATGTATTAGTCATGAAGAAAGCAATAGCAACATACTAAACGATCAAGTGCTAAGCTAACGGAATGGGTCAAGTCAATCACATCATTCTCCTAATGATGTGATCCCATTAATCAAATGACAACTCATGTCTATGGTTAGGAAACTTAACCATCTTTGATTAACGAGCTAGTCAAGTAGAGGCATACTAGTGACACTATATTTGTCTATGTATTCACACATGTATTATGTTTCCGGTTAATACAATTCTAGCATGAATAATAAACATTTATCATGAAATAAGTAAATAATAACTTTATTGTTGCCTCTAGGGCATATTTCCTTTAGTCTCCCACTTGCACTAGAGTCAATAATCTACTTCACATCGCCATGTGATTTAACACCAATATTCATATCTGTATATGTTTAACACCCATAGTTCACATCGTCATGTGACCAACACCCAAAGGGTTTACTAGAGTCAATAATCTAGTTCACATCACTATGTGATTAACACCCAAAGAGTACTAAGGTGTGATCATGTTTTGCTCGTGAGAGAAGTTTAGTCAACGGGTCTGTCATATTTAGAGCCGTATGTATTTTGCAAAATATTCTATGTCTAAATGCTCTATACGGAGCTACTCTAGCTAATTGCTCCCACTTTCAATATGTATCCAGATTGAGACTTAGAGTCATCTGGATCAGTGTCAAAACTTTCCTCGACATAACCCTTTACGACGAACCTCTTGTCACCTCCACAATCGAGAAACATATCCTTATTCCACTAAGGATAATTTTGACCAATGGCCAGTGATCTACTCCTAGATCACTATTGTACTCCCTTGCCAAACCAGGGCCGAGTATACAATAGGTCTGGTCCATAGCATGCATACTTTTATAGAACCTATGACTGAGGCATCACTACAAAATAAAAGACACATCCGTGACATTTTGGGCCGAACGAAAAAAAATTCTGTCATACATATGACACTTCTATGACGAGAATTGTGACAAAACCCGGTATCATCATAGATGTGGTGGGATCCTACTTCTATGACAAAAAGTCATGACAGAAAATGGGCTTTTCGTCCTGGGCAGGCCGGAGAGGCAGCTGCATGACATTCTTTGGGCCGTCCATGACGGAAAAAACCATGGTAGAAGCGAGGGGGAGGAAAATTTCGGGGAGTTGCCGGTTAAGGTGGGAGGTCGGGGGACGAGCGATGCGCGTTTCTTTCGTACACATACGCGCGTGTGTGCGAGGCATTGGCTCTAACTGAACCCGAGCGATTGCACTGCAGGCTACGCGTTACTGAACCCGAGCGATCGATCGATGGCTGTTAACTGAACTCGATGGAGCGATTCCTTTGCTACTGCTGCTAACTGAAGTCGA